>NC_133772.1:3260241-3287334 GCF_003597395.2 Chelonoidis abingdonii
TGTGCAAATTCCTCATCTCAGTGGAGCTCTGCTGATCCACAGTAACTGAGGATCTGGGCCAGAGTCCGCACTATCCTAAGTGATGACCAAGGGTGGGGTTATCAAAAGCACTCCAAACTGACCTAACTCTGTTCCCATTGAATTGACTTTAGTGGGAGCAGAGTGAGGCCCAAGGATGAGTGTTTTTGCCCCATGAATCCTGTATTGAAAAGTCTTGCTAGCACATCTAAGTTGCACATACTGACCAGATTTGAAACAGGTACCTTGTGTGACACGTACCAAAGGCAAGTCCCAGGAGGCTGCATCAGGTATATTTAGCAAGAGGATTAACATGGGGAACCATATTTGTTAGGTAGAAGAATATAACATTTGTTACTTAGAAGAATACAGTATATTGCTCTTTGCATCTACAATGAGGCTTTTACGGGTGAGGGATCCTTCAGCTTCCTGGTTGAGGAAAATGGGCCAATTTTCTTTGAACCTAAGAACAGGGAATGAAGTGAGCTCATGAAGTGAGCCCAAGTTTTGAAGACAACACGTCCATGTGCAGTTATCCCCAGAGGACTTTGAAAGACATTTTAATGATCCCATCTGTGCTTAGCCTGATATGCAGAACTCTGTGGGCCGCCCAGGGATTACATCTGCAAATGGCACTTCAACTAATATATAAACAAACCCAGCAGTCTCCAAATACAATTCTTTTGGTGGGGTCAACAATGACAGACATCTGCCTGCTGCAGGTGGGTTTCATCATTCTGGTTCTGGTGGAGGTAATGTAAATATTCTCTTTTGATTTTTTTCTTTTTTTTGCAAATGGAAATAGTTCTGATTTGGAGGCAATTCACCTGGAGAAGGGATTGTCTGAAGCATCCATCTATTATTGTTTTCCTTTTGCACAGTGACACAATGTTGAGGAATGTCACGCTGATGCCTCATGTAATCTGGGACACGCAAGTGACTGCTTAGGTAAGAGTCATGTATGAAAAAAAGTGCAGTGGAGGTAGATTTTACAAAAAGGCCACATTCTCAATGGCTGTAATGTCTCTGAAATCAATGCTCATTTGCTCTAGTTGAGGGCCTGGCTTATGAGAGGGGAGTGGTAGCTCTGGTATACTTAATGATGGACTTATCTACTGTGTAAAAGCTGGTTTCTGTAAGTTGCTTTACAACCAGCGTGCTTGCTTGGGATGTCTTGAAAATTGCAATGCCTCTTGGAAGCCAAGGGTAAGGTACAAACGGATAGTCCCTTGTGCTTGGAATTTTCGAGGTACAGCCCCATGGTTCTGAGTTTCTTGCTAACCCCAGCCAGAGTGCGCTGAGTGTGGACTGAAGGGGACTTGGCTCAAACCTGACCCCAAACCTGGGCTTGGCGGGCATTGTGGGCATACTCAGGCTGGCTCAAGGTGACAGTCTGTGCTCATCGAGTCTTAGCATCACTCTTTCAGCTGTGAGCTTCAGTCCTGGCCCTTGGCAGCTTCCTTAGCCTGTGTGTGACGTTAGTTCCATTCTGCAGAGGTTTCTTTTGGAACTTTTGCCCTGAGGCAGGGCTGGCTCCAGACACCAGCTCAGCAAGCAGGTGCTTGGGGTGGCGAAGGGGAAGGGGCAGCTCGTCCGACTCTTCGGAGGCAATTTGGTGCGGGGTCCCTTGGTCCTTCTCGGAGGGAAAGACCTGCCACCGAATTGGCAGCAAAGAAGAAAACGCCGCAGTGAAGCTGCCTCCAAATTGCTGCCAATTACAATCCTGGCTTTTTTCCCCCCGGCGCTTGTGGCGGCTTAATCCTGGAGCCGGCCCTGCCCTGAGAGCAAAACTCCAGGTTTAGGAGCTGATTTTTCGAGATGTTTCAAAATATGTATGCATCAGGGGATTGCCTTTGAAAGTGACATGGTAGAACTGACCCAGGGATGGGATCTGAGATATAAATTTGGGATCATTTTGTTCTGAGGATCCAACCATGCAGGCCAGGTGCGGTCAGTGCATGGCACAGAACACAACTCTGGGATCATAGTTGGGAGCAGGAAAGATGCATGGTTGGTGCATGCACCTGGCACACACTGAGAGACCAGCGTAGGGATCTGGGAATAAGTATGTCTGGTGCCTTGTGCAGGGAGACAACTCTTCCACTGGGATGGGGAGCTGCGAATGGACTCTGGAGTGGGAAATGTATGCGTCCATGTGTCATAGCCTTTCTCACACTGAGTAGAAGCTTGTTATGCAAAAATTCCCATTGGTCAATGGTAGAGCTCATTGATGTGGGTTATGGTCTCAGATTCTGGGTTTTCTATAACCTGTTTTGGAGGCTTATGACAATACTTACCTATCCTTAGAGTTAGAGAGTTTTTCCCTCAAAACTAACCTAATTTGGAATGGTGGTCGAAGCATGAAGGGGCATGCAAACATTTAGCATATCTGGACATAAATACCTTTCAGCACTGGCTACAACAGTGCCATGCAAATGCCTGTTCTCACTTTCAGGTGACATTGTAAATAAGAAGCAGGCAGCGTTATCGCCTGTAAATATAAACACACTTGTTTGTCTTTGTGATTGTCTGAACAAGAAGTAGGACTGAGTGGACTTGTAGGCTCTGAAGTTTTACACTCTTTTGTTTTTGAGTGAAGCCATGTAAAACCAATTTTACATTTGTTAAGTCACACTTTCACAATGAAGAAGAGATTGCAGTACAGTACTTGTATGAGGTGAATTGAAAAATACGGTTTTATCTTTTACAGTGCAAATATTTGTAATAAAATAATAACATGAAGTGAGTTCTATACACTTTGTATTCTGTATTGTAACTGAAATCAATATATTGTTGAAAACATCAAAAAATATTTAAGTAAATGGTGTTCTATTGTTAAATCTGCAATTAATTGCAATTATTTTTAATTGTTTGACAGACGTACTCATTTGCTTATGAAAATGTTACGTGCGACTATGTCAAAAGCCTTACTAAAATCTATATCGTATCTACTGCTTCACCTCTTCTTCTAGGCTGGTTACACTGTCAAAGAAGGTCATTAGGTTGAGCTGGCATGATTTCTTCTTGACAAATCTGTGTTGGCTGTTACTTATTGTTGGCAATGGGGATTGAACTACGGCTCTGGCTTTAACAATATGAGCTTCTACTGCCAGAACTAAAAGACCCACCTGTGTAGCCTGAAGTCAGTAGAAGACTCTTAAATCTCCGGTCTAGTCAGACAGTGACCAGGAGAGCATAGGGATATGATTAATTAGTTTTATTAATATCATGACTTATGCATGATACAGGGCCTATATTTGTCTTCTCTTTCAGTGTACACCTTCACTTTTCCTTCCCTGCCAAGGCAGTGTATCTGGGATAATGGGAAGAGAGAAATCAAAACTCTGGTGACTGAGTTCATCTTTTTGGGGATCACAGGACAACGTGAAGCTGCAGTCACCCTCTTTGTAGTGTTTCTGTTGAGTCTTAACTTTGCTGATTCTAATGGGGAACCTTCACCTTGGTCACCTTATCAGGATGCACTCCCGAACTTCACACCCCTATGTACTTTTTCATCAGCAATCTGGCCTTCTTAGATGTCGGCTTACTCCCCATCATAATGCCAGCCGGTGATGACCTTTTGCAGCAGAAGCAAGGTCATTTATTCACTGGAATTGCACTTGCAGGTTTTCTTCTTCTGATCGCCGTCTCTTTGTGAATGTAGGCTGTTGAGTGTCGGATGGCGTATGAGCGCTCACAGCTATCTGCAGCCCATTGCTCTACACCATCATCATGGTCCAAGCGGTTTGCGTGCTGTTGGTGTGGGGTTCGTACTTCATGGAGCTGTTGAATGTCAATGGTGCAAACTGCCATTTATATTTCGTCGCCTTCTGTGATGCTTTATATCAATCATTTCTTCTCGATGTGCCCCTCTTCCTGAAGCTGTCCTAGCTTGACACCCGCGTCACAGAATGTTCATGTCACCTGTGCGGACAATGTGTGTTCACTAACCATCTCATTATTTTATCTCCTATATATAATCGTGGTCATATCCTAAGGATCAGCTCTGCAAGAACCACGCAAAAGCTCTCCACTGTTGCGCCCCTCCCCCTGACTGCCGGCACCTCTTCTACGGGAACGGGCTCTTTTCATGTATTACGGCCTAGTTCCAAAGTTTCCGAATGATCCAGGACAAAATATCTCTGTGTTTTATACCCTGTGATCCCCATGCTGACCCCCTGATTCAGTGTCTGAGGAATAAAAAGTACAAAGAGCCTTGAGCGAGGATAAGAGAGAGGAAGCGTTTTTTCTCTGTAATGCAAATACTGGAAATGGTGCTTTAAGTTCAATAGAGGGGAGAAAAGGCAGGAGGAATTTTCTGTATCGTTCGCTTGATTTTCTGGTGAAAAACCGATATAGTGCGCACCTTCATAAAGGAACCAAAAGGGGTAGATTTTCCCAGGCCGCTGATGGAGGCGGCATGGAGGGAGTAGGCAAGGGAGGCAGACCAAAGGCCTTGGTGACTTAAAGGGCCCAGGGCTCCCAAGGCCACTCTGCGCCAGCGGTAGTAGCCGGCGGAAGTCCTGGCCACTTTTAAGTGCACAGTGCTGTGCAGTTTGGTGTGTAGCAGCGGGGAAGCCCGGCTGCCAGGGCTCCCTGCCACTTAAATCCAAGTGATTTATCACTGCCGGCCGCAGCAGAGTGGGAGCCCGAGCTCCCAATAGGGTTTGTGTGGGGCATAGCAAAAGGCGCAGCATAATCACACTGAGCCAGTGGCACGGGCAGGCGCATCAAGGCATCTCATGGGGGCGCACTTCTTTCTGAGGCCTGCCCTTCCTGGGGCCTGGAGCGCTCCTCACACAAGTTCAGGCAGCAATTTCTGTCGCACTCTGAATTTTTCAGACAGTCGGCACCCAACAACACAGAGGCACCCGACTACGCAGAATGGTCAGCAGTCACTCCAATCAGGCACCAAGTTGTAGGCTAAAGGCACGTCCTCCAGGTGCCCAAAAGCCGTAGTCAATCCAAACTTGGAGCGATGAAAAAAGATTTTTTTTTTTTTTTTAATCTCTCTACATCTTGACCTGGTGGTCCTTTCAACCACTGTCAATTTGGGGGAACTCTTGTCGGGTTGTCTGGCTTTCTTCAAGAATTTTAGTTAGGAAAGGATTGTCCATTGAGCAAGCTGAGCATTTTAACCATTATAATGCCAGGCCATCTGATGCACCTTCTACCTACTCGGCAATACCCTTTGTCATAAACACGGTAGCTAGGTTAAGGTCTCTATTCACCTGGAAAGACGTTAAGAACAAACCTGACCAGAGACAAGCAAGAAAACAAAATACTTTCAAATTCTCAGGAGGGAGCCTTTCGTTGTGTTTTTGGTTTGCTTTGTTCTCTCTGGGTCCCGGACAGGATAGAGGCAACCAGGTGTTCTGCAATCTCCCTGCTTACAGTCTTTATCTGTTCAGAATAGTGGTAGAAAAAGGCTGGTTATAGGCTTTTGTTTCTTTTCTTATGTGCAAATGTGTATTTGCTGAAATTATTTTGAAATTTATTTTTTGGAAGGCTGCTTATCATTTTTTATAAGGCTAACAGCCCTGTAAAATTTCATTTAGGATTACAGAGACAATTATGTTTTTCCTTCTTTTGTATTAAGTTTTCTTTTTTTTAGAAATTAATTGATCTTTTGGTTATCATTGATAAGACACAGGGAACTTGTGGGAGAAAGGAAAAAACAGGGGGAAGGACATTGCTCTCTGTGTTTCTCTCTCTTCTTATGGGGAAGAGGAGGGGTAGAAGGGTTATTTCCCTTTTTTGAGACTAGGTATGAGTCTTGAGGTCCAGGAGTTTTGGGGAGACTGGAGCTAATAGGGGCTCACCCAAAGTCCTGTTGGTGGCGCATACAGAATTAAGCTGTAATTAGCTTAAGATTATTCTAGTATCTCATTTTCTGGACGCTAAGTTCGATTTGGGAAGATATATGACACCCTTTTTCGACTCGATGGACGTCCCAGTAATTTATACTTGCGGCTTGCTGTAGCAAGATGACGTGGTTGTTCACAAGATTCGAGGGAACTTCCATTAAGCTCATAATTGAGTGAAATTTACTTCCACAGAGTTTCAGCTGAGAATTTGGCTTACTATACAATTTCTTCTTAGAGGAGACAGACTGCTTTATAGACAGCTGTTAGTTCTTCCTGGATTATTGGGTACTCACTCCACTTTGGCTGGACTGGGCTTGAGGCTAGTCAAGGTTTTATTAAATAGCACTTCCTTATCATTTCTTCTGTGATGTGCCCCCCAGCCTGAAGCTGACCTGCTCTGGCACTGGCATTGCAGACATTGTTCATTTCACCTGTGCCGCTATGGTTGTAACATCTCCTCTCCTGATCATTCTCCTCTCTTCCATGTACATTGTGGTCACTTTTCTAAAGATCAGGCCCATGAAGGGCAGGAGCAAAGCCTTCTCCACCTGCAGCTCCCATCTGATGGCCATCATCATCCTCTATGGAACAGGCTCCTTTATATATTCACGGTGCAGCTCAATGTACTTCATGGAAAAAGACAGGGTCACCTCTGTGTTTTATAGCCTTGTGATCCACATGCTGAACTCCTGGATCTACAGCCTGAGAAACCAGGAGGTGAAAAAGGTGGAATCCTGTGGCACCTTTAAGACTGACAAATTTATTTGGGCATAAGCTGATGAAGTGGGTTCCAGCTCACGAAAACCTACGCCCAAATAAATGTCTTTAAGGTGCCACAGGACTCCGGTTGTGTTTGCTGAAGCAGACTAACATGGCTACCCCTCTGAACAGAGGTGAAAGAGGTCTTTGGAAGATGATAGAAAAGAAGGTTTTTCCTCGGTGTGAATGTTAGACATGGTGTTTAATCAATAAATGGGAGCAAGAATGAGAAGTGAGTTTTCTGTGTTTTTATCTTTATTTGAATAAGCAATTATGTTTCTTTCTTTAAAAAAAAACAAAAAAACCTAATGCCCAGATTTTTCCAAAAAGCTCTGTATCCAATAGCTAACTTTTCAGAACCCGAACAAGTGAGTAGATTTTCCAAAGGTCTCCGTTCTCACTTAGGGACCTAAATTATTCATTTGGAACCTGTACTATTTATCTCAGTGTTGGGTGCTGACCACTGCTATAACTCGGGCTTCCTAACTGCCATGTTTACTGAAAGCCCAGCACCTCTGAACATCTGCCTCCAATTGTAGGTGCTGGTGGACACGTTGTACTGTCTGTCTCGAAATGTACACTCAAAGCTTTCTCCTCTTTTGAGGTGTATTGCCAGTTTGGAAAGATTTCCCATTTTACCAGACTAGAGCTCTTACAAATAAAGGTCCCAGTTCTGGAAAGCCATTAGGTATGTGCTCGCACCCATTTCTGTCTAGTGAATCCCTAAAGCATATGCTTGACATTGATCACGTGATTAAATCCCATTGAATTCTGGGGGATTTAAGCACACTCTTAAATGATTTCTAGAATAGAAATATTTGCCTAAAATGGGAGCAGAATCTTTGAAAAACAAAACAACAACAAAAAACAAAACAAAAAAACCCACAAACAACTGGTTGAAGGATTTGATCCTAAGACTTAAAGAAAGAATCACAACAACAGGGGACTTAGATCAGGCCTGATCAGTAAATACCCTGGCGGAATCCATGTCACATGGCAAATGACCATTTCCAAGAGACATGTTGAATGGATGAAGGCCAGGCCCCACTGTGTCCAGCCGGGTCAGAAGCACAATAGACAAACCAGGTAGTTACCAGGTAGAACGCAATGGATTGGGATTAAGATGTTTTATGTTTTGTTTCTTCAGAGTTGTCTAAAAGCCTGGGATTGCGTGGCAAAAATGGCTGAAGATCAGGGCTGAAGGGCACTGTCAGACCCAAGGGTTCAGAAAAGGCTGCAATAGCACAGAGTGATGGGTTGACGGGATGAAGGCCAGGCCCCATTGTGTGTCCAGCCAAGTCAGAGGCACGCTAGACAAACCCATCTCGCAAAGTTCTTACAGCACTAAATGTGGCAGGAATAGTTATCAGAGAAGAAACGGGGGACTTTGTCAATGTTTGTGCAGCTGGCTTTTAGAACACAAAACTATGGAAATAGGAAAACTTCTAAGAGAATCATGAAGCAGCAATGCAAATTGCCTTTTGCTAACTAATAGAAAATAGATGCATTCAACTCACACAGACAAAATATATTAATGAAAGCAGGGAATTTGTTTGTTGTTGCAGCTATAAGTGCAATTAACAAGGAGATGTGATGGAACCACAATAAGAAAGTAGTGAATAGGAATAGTACATTGTACTTAGAATGTTTTCTATTCATGCTGAAACTGCACTGTTGTTAGATGACGTAATCTTTGCATGACCCTTGCTCTGTATACAGCAGGGGAATTCAACATGGCTAGAGAAACACAGTCAACCTGAGAGCCTTTAGGTATTCTCCTATGCTTGGCTCCTGCAACTATCTATCTATCAATCTACCTATCTTAGTTTTACAGTGTTAGCCAATATCATAAACAATATTATATATAATAGTAGGTATGTTTATACAAGTATGAATTGTATTCATCTTAAGATCTTCTAAAACTATTTTTACTAATGTTATGCTATTTAGCCAAGGGGAGATGTGAACTATTGTATTCTCAGAGAACAAGGACGAGACAAATAATTTTGCTAACACCTCACTAATTTGTGCTTTATAACAAGTTTTTACTGGTAGAGGATACTTCTAAGGTTTTGCCAACTTCTCAAATATAGTGGTCAAGGCATAGATAATAAATGAGTTATATATCTTGTCTTGTTTACTTTCCAGTCTGTGCAAGCCTAGCAAAAACAAAAAACATGTCAATGGGTCAGAAATAAAAAGCCTCTCAACTCTACTTTAGATGGAGACAGAGTGAAGCTGAGATTTTCAGGCAGTCTGACCTCTGCACTGTTACTATGCAGATGGGTTGGTAATATATGTAGTCTTCCTTTCTCTGTTATGCTGCATTTATCTGTTGCTAATAATCTTTTATTCCTAAAAGTTGATTAAGCCGAGACATTTGGCATTACTGAATTCAGTCGAACCTGTAACACATGGTAATGATTTAGGGCTGAACTCAGCGTGCCTTAAAAATCGAGTGCACAATTCCCATTGATTTCAATGATGCAAATGAAACCCTTAAAGGGGGTGAGAAGAAGGAATTTTCTGAGCTTGTCCATTTTCCAAATGATTTTTATTTACCCATCTTGCACAAATATCTGACGAACTAAATTCAGTTTAGGCCAGTAAATGCAGCAAAATGAAATTTCTTCTCTCGGTTACATGACATGACTTGTCCCATTTTTGGATGGCATCTGTGCCATTAATAGTTTCTCTGTTTATACCTTGGAAATGATTCAAAGTGATGCTTTAAAATGTCATGTGATGGGAAGATCGATAAACTTAAATGCTGATCTGTCCCTTAGGTAAGATCCATTTTGATAGTGATAGCTATGGTTTCCATGTATTTGTCTGGCACATTTCAACCACTGAAGGATCTCCGAAGATGTCACAGGAGTCATATGGGCATTATTTCCCCCACTGCTTTATAACAGTTGCCTCTGTGGTGAGGACAATCTGGGCTAATGCAATGTAGCCAACATGAGACATGTCAAGAGTTAACTGTTGAGCTGCCTCTTTGAACCCTCTTTGGCCAAATCCATGGAGGACTGGTGCATAACCTCCTCCATATGCATCTTCCACTTGGTGGCCATCTCAGTGTTCTTTGGTGCTGGCTCATCCATGTATTCAGAATATTTTGTGCACTCCCTCACATGTTTGGGCTCTTGCCTTCACCTGTCCTGGGATGGAATCCCCAGACTTTCCCACTCTTAGGTTATCGCCTCCTGTGTATCTACAGGGGCTTCTCATCTGGTCCATTTGGGGGTGGGGCCTGCCAGTCTTCCCTTCGGGAGCTGTGATAAGTAATTAACACAGTGACCAGCTTTCTCAAAAAAAAAAAAAACACCACCACATACCTGTGTTTCATCTTAACAGTAAAAACACAGTGCAGCATGGGCAGCAAAAGGCTTTTCAGAAGTAAACCAGTCTATGCGCACAAGTGTCTCAACAAAGGCTTAAGAATCCCTGGGGAGGTTAGCAAGACACTTCTGCTGGGCCCATGGCTACCTCAGCCTAGAGTCTCACAAACAGCACCTGACAACTGCTCCCACCCTCTCCAGAGATTTGCTTTTTATCTATTTCATATCCTTTCACACTATTTTCCACCTGTATAGGAGCTGATCTGCACTGAAAACTAATGTCAGTGTAGCTACGTCTCTCCGGAGTGTGAAAAATCCACACACACTATCTGAGAGACATAACTATGCTAATATATTCCTTGGCATACACAGTGCTAGGACCATGGAAGAATCCTTCTGTCAACCAAGCTTCTGCCTATTGGGAAGGTCGATTAATGACTCAGAAGGGAGTACCCCTCCTCTCCCTGTCGTGAGCATCTCCACTGAAGTGCTACAGGTGCAGCACCACCTCTGCGCTGCAGTAGTGTTTGAAGTATAGGCGCACTCTAATTTTGGGCTGGAGACAAGGTTTTGGGCACCATTTTTTAGTCTTGTTGCAATGTGAAGGATGGGAGAGTTGATCCATAACCATTTACGGCTCCTGTATATGACAAGGATAGGGAGATTAAATACGGTCTAGTTACACTGGGTTCTTGGAAGGATGTCATAGATACATTGATTAAGCTGGACTGTTAAGAAATTATCATGAGGGCAACAAAATATCTCTAGTAGAAGTAACCTGCTGGTAAACATGGCAGGAGTCATTAGCGGCTTCCAATGAATTTCTTTGGCTGATCTTGTCTTTTGTGAAGGGGGATAGAGCATTTCTTGGGGTAAATAACACTGCCTCATCCACTTTCTCCATATCGTTAATGATTTTATTGACCTCAATCATATCCCCCGTCTTCGTCGTCTTTTCCGAACTGAACTGTTCCAATCCTTTTAATCTTTCCTCAGATGGAAGCTGTTCCATTACCCTGGTCATTTCTGTTACCCTTCCCTGTATCTTTTCCACTGTTAATATATTTTTTGAGATGGGCTGACCAACACTGCATGCAGTATTCTAGATGTGAGTGTACCATGGATTTATGTAGTGGCCTTATGATATCTTCTATCTATCCCTTTCCTAATGGTTCTTATCATTCTGTTAGCTTTTGACTGCTACTGCAGCTAGATCGGATGTTTTCAGAGAACTGTCCACAATGACTCCAAGATCTCTCTCTTGAGTGGTAACAGCTAATCTAGACCCCATTTTGCGTGGATAGTTGTTGTATGACTCCTCAGTCTGGGACGGTTCCTCAGATCCATCACCTAAAAAGAATGGCTCAGGTGTGTGGAATCTCCTTCACATCCTCTGCAGTGAAGACCAATGCAAAGAATTCATTTAGCTTCTCTGCAATGGCTTTGTCTTCCTTGAGTGCTCCTTTAGCACCTCAATCATCTAGTGCCGCCCCCATTCTTTGTCAGGCTTCCTGCTTCTGATGTACCTAAAAAAATGCTGTTAGTTTTTTAGTCTTTTGCTAGTTGCTCTTCAAATTATATTTTCACCTGCCTAATTAGACTTTTACACTTGACTTGCCAGATTTTATGCTCTAGGTGTATATTATATTTAATAGTTTAATATAATATAAAAGTAAAAAAAAAGAAATAAGGTTGAAACAAAACATTTTCTTTATTAAAATGATATATTTTTACCTCCTCAAAACAGAGTTTCAACATTATTAAAATGACACGTTCTGTACCAAGAAGACATTATCAGAAATGAAACCTTCTGATATGTCCCAAAGTGAAATCGGTTTTGAAATTGTGGTTTTTGTGGCTATATTCCTTGCCTGCTGCTCAGCCCAGCATGGGGGCGGGGTGAAGTTGCCATTATTGACTCTGATTCTCTCCTGCCTTGCTTCTTGTGCTATCGTTTATACCGATCACAGTGACTACTAAAGAGAGGATCAACTATTATATTTCACTCAAATACCTAATTCTGGGGAAAATAACACTGAATCTGGATGACTTCAGCCTATCTGCACCTCATGAAGAAGAGCATCAAAATATAAAGTCCTTCAGAGAGAAATTATTTAAAAAGCCGACTAAATAAAGGGTATTGAATATAGAAAAAACAGTGGCTAGGGAAGCGGACAATCTGGGCATCCTAGAAGTCAGGGAAGTCTCAGATCCTGGGGATACAGGACATTCTCTGTCCATCAGCACAGCAAGCAGGAAGCCTGGGCAACTGGCTGCCAAGGAAGATGGGATCCCAGGGACTAGATAGGCTGGGAGCCTGAGAGCTTGGAGGAACAGGGCGGCTTGCCCACCCACCCATCAGCCAGCAAGCATGCACATGGCCTGGTAGGAAACCAGGCAGGAAGACCAGGCTTCCTGTGATGCATTTTAATTCAGTCTGTATATGTGTGGCCTCCTCCTGAATGTATCTTGGTGGCTTTGAGGCAGCCCCTGCAAGTGGCCCCTCATCTCAGTTTCCCTTTGGGGTAACTCCAAGCTCTTCATTTCAGACTCTTACTCAAATAGTAGTCATCCTGGGGCCAGTTCCCCAGGCTGCCTGCCTGGTGTGCTGCTAGGGGTGGGTGTGCGGGGGTGGGGGGGGTGACTACCTGAATACCCAGGATCTGGGATCTCCCTGACTTCCAGGAAAGTACTCAGTATTATCCCATATTGTCCTCAGTTAGGATGACTTTTTTTTTTTTGAAATCTCAACATTTTCCATTGGAGAGAAGATCCATTTTCAGGCCAGCTCCTCTCACTTCTATTTATTATTAAACATGAAACTCAGCCTCTCAGTTAGATTCAGTGAGGAATCATTTTCTGGTATATTGTCTTCCTCAAGGCGTCCTTCACCTCCTTGTTCCTCAGGCTGTAGATCAGGGGGTTCAACATGGGGATCACAAGGGTATAGAACACGGACACCACTTTGTCGTACTCCGCTGAGTTGCTGGATGTGGGCTCGTAAGTACATAAAAGAACAGAGCCCCATAGAGTATGGACACAGCCGTCAGGTGGGAGGCGCAGGTGGAGAAAGGCTTTCCGTCTGCCCTGGTTGGAGCGAATCCGCAAGATGGTCACCATGATAGAAATATAGGAACCAAGGATGGCCAGGGATAGTACTTAATGCAGCTATGGACTGCGAAGAGGAAATGCACAGTGTTCACCCATGTGCGAGTGTCAGAGCAGGAGAGTTTCTGGAGTGGGGGGATGTCACAGAAAAAAGTGATCAATGATATTGGGACCACAGAAGGACAGGCTGAACAAAGAGCCTGTGTGCACAATGGCATTAATGGAGGCATAAATGTATGATGCCGCTACCAGCTGAACACAGACTTTCCTGGACATAATGAGCGTGTACATCAGCGGTTTTTGCATATAGCTATGAAGCGATCATACGCCATCACAGCCAGAAGCAAAGCCTCAGAGTTCGCGGAGAAGGAGTGAAAGAAAAATTGCGTGGCGCACCAGCAAAGGAAATGACTTTCCTCTCTGCTAAGAAGTTCACCAGTGCCTTAGGGCAATAATGGAAGAGTAAGTGATCTCTACAAGGGACAAGTTGCTGAGGAAAAAATACATGGGGGTGTGTAGCCGCGTCTCGATCCTGATTAAAGAGATCATGCTGAGGTTCCCTGCTAGGCTCATGCTGTAGATAAGCAAAAACATCCCAAAGAGAACAGCTTGCAGCGATCGACTGCCTTTGAATCCTAGAAGAATGAAAACCGACACTCCAGTGTGATTGCCATGAGCCATATATTCCAGATGCTGTTGGGGTAAAAGAAAGAAAAACAGCCAAGGTAAAGCTTAAGATTGAAGATTAACCGTATGGGAATGGGAGGTGGATACCACACCATTGTGAAATACAGTAGAAAGCCAAGATACAAAAGCCAAGTTATGCTGTTCTGGTTGTGTGACATTTGCAAACTTCAACTAATTTCACGTGAGTCTGTATAATTGCCAAGATTTTACTCCTTTTGAAGAAAAATAAAATAAAATAGAAAGACCACTCTTCAGAATTTTCAGTCTGCATCCTAGCAGGGAATGAGATTTGCTCAATACCTCTTCATGGCATTGTATGGCTGGGGATCATTTGAAAGGATGTAGAGAAACTAGAAGGATCCAGAGAGGAGTGACGGGGATGGAATGCAAGCCATGTGAGCAAAGGCTGAAGGAACTGGGTATGTTTAGTTTGGAAAAGAGGAGATTAAGGCCAAACATGATAGCGGTCTTGAAATAGTTGAAACATTGCTATAAAAAAGTTGGAGAAAAGTTTTTTTCTCTCTTGCCACAGAGGGCAGGACAAAGGCAGAGGGTTCAAACTCCAGCACAGCTGATTTAGATTAAACCTCAGGAAAAGCTTCCTAACTGTCGAGCAGTAGGACAATGGAACAAACCTGCCAAGGGAGGTTGTGGAAGCTCCTTCACTGGAGCTTTCCAAAGGAGGCTGAGCCATCGTCTTGGTTAGTCCAGGGGTCGGCAACCTTTCAGCAGTGCTGTGCTGAGTTTTCATTTATTCACTCTGATTTAAAGTTTCGCGTGCCAGTCATACATTTTAACATTTTCAGAAGGTCTCTTTCGATAATGTCTGTTTTTATATATAACTAACCTATTGTTGTATGTAAAGTAAATAAAGGTTTTTTAAAATGCTTAAGAAACTTCATTTAAAGTTAAATTAAAATACAGACCCCGGACCGGTGGTCAGGACCCGGCAGCGTGAGCACCACTGAAAATCAGCTCGCTTGCTGCCTTCAGCACATGTGCCATAGGTTTGCCTACCCCTGAGTTAGTCAGACACAACAAACACTGCATCTTGGCTAGGGGGGTTAGACTAAAACACAACTCCTGTGATCCCTTCTAACCCTGGTTCTATGATCTCTGAACTCTGCAACAACCTGATATAGAGCAGAAAGGTGGATGAGGTCTTTGAAAACCAGCCTTCTATTGCAGCCCTAGCACCTTCCACAATTAAATCATCAGTTAGGAACTAGTATCTAATCATGACAAGTCAGCCAAAACCTCACATTTGGAATAAAGTCCCAGAGTAAATTCCACAAAACAATTCTTTTGGAGATAACTAAGTTAATATTCACAGAGGGGTATTTACAAACTAAAGGAGGTAGGAATGAACAGCAGAGGTCAACAAAGGGAGGCTGTAGATAAATCATGGTTGAAAGAAGCTCTCACACTTGTTCTGGCCCTGGCGCTGACATGGAACTGGTATAACTCAGCAGGGAATCAGAAGCAACACAAGTGGGTTTGAAAAGATCACCATTCAGGAGAAAACAGCCTACTGAATACACGTATACAAATAAAACCCCTCTCTCATGTTCACTGTGGCAATAGCTGATCACCCTCCCGCCTCCCCTGGTGTCAGAGCCCAGGCTCCAGCCTGAGCCTGAATGTATACACAGTTATTTTTTTGCCTATAGTGCAATCCCAGGAGACAGAGTCAATTGACCTGGCCTCTAAGACTCTCTGTCATGGGTCATTTTTCCTTTCTGCAGTGTAGACATACTTTGAAGCTCTGTTAATCTCTCTCATGTACTGAGAGTGCATGGAGACGGTGGGAGTCAGACTAGATGATCATAATGGTCCCTTCTGACCTTAAAGTCTATGAGTCTATGAGGACCGGACTTTCTTTCTCCGAAGATATTTTGAAAGCAGAGATATTAAGCAGTTTCATAGTGAATACGCACCCGATAGCCATCTAGAACTCCACAATGAGGTGCCTTTGTAGCAGGGAGTGTAGGTCAGACAGTGCCCAGGGAGATGTTTCCTGGGAATCCAAATGTGCTTGTTTTTCCACTTCAAGCTAATGAGAAAAATCTGAAATATACACGAGCTTTTTATTTTCCTTCCATTATCTCTGGGTATCCACCCTGAACCCGCAAGACCTTCCGTGCTGTGTTGGGGAAAGCCAGTGCTACCCATTCTGTATAGAACCTTTTTTCACCAGAGAGAGACCATCTCTCTCTAGGGCTGCCAATCTAGAATATTTCTCCAGCAGAAAACCTGCTCGAGGAAGTATGAAATGAAAACATTTGTTGTTCAAAAGCATGAACTGCATTTACAGAAAACAAAATCCCCAGCAACTGGATACCTGGCTAATAACGGGTATTTTTGTCTTACCTTTTCCCTTTTTTCATTTGAGGAGCGTATAATAACTTAGCTCATTAAAGCACATTGGGCCAGATCTTAGTTGGTGTAAATCATCACAGCTCTATTGAGGCTGATTGTCATAGCACCGTCAACAAAACCTGATGGTCTCTAGCCCCATAGACAACCCCCTTCCCCTCCTCCAAAAAAAATCAAATGCCTTATTCAGAGTATTTTAGGCTTTTTGTCCCATTTTACTACAAATTATACAGTGTGAGATAATCAAGCCAACATTTTGATGGTAAAAGACTCACCATTTTGAGAATAGGGAAAAAAAACTGTT
The DNA here is from genome assembly GCF_003597395.2 of Chelonoidis abingdonii. NCBI lineage: Eukaryota > Metazoa > Chordata > Testudines > Testudinidae > Chelonoidis > Chelonoidis abingdonii. The sequence continues at coordinate 3,276,702 of NC_133772.1, forward strand.
TCTCATCGGAAAGAATGGATCTGGGTGTATTTACCAGGTAGCTGAAGAAAAGAAAACATTTTTTACTAACGTTAGTCTTCGTCCTGTAATATTAAAGCTGCCTGTTGCAAGTGAGACATCTCTTTCTTGGATTCAAAAGGAGTAATTAGAGGCAGGGCATATTTATGTGGTCTGCAGTCATTTGGAGACAGAATCCCTTAGAGCTGTCAATCTCCCACTTGGCACAAAGGAATGCCTTTTAGATCACATGAGAGAACCTTTAGATCACATGAGAGCAGTAGGTAGTGGATGCCAAATCTGTTGATTTTCTAACTTTGTTCAAGTTCTTTGAATTTGTTGATGCTGCTCTCCATCCCTTGCCCCTGTTTTAAAATCTGAACCTCCCCCTAGCAATAATTATTTCCAGTCAGCAGCTAAATGTGGAAAGTTTATTGAAAATGCATTTTCTGTTCTATTTACTTAAATTCTTTTGTAATTGCAGAGAAAATTAGAATGAGTCATTCATAACACTGTTTTTTGAAAGCCCAGAGACAGAAACTTTTATAAGCAGTTACCAGATAGAATGCAATGGATTGGGATTAAGATGTTTCTGTGTTTTTTTTCTTCAGAGAAGTCTAAAAATCTGGGATTAGAGTGGCAAAAATGGCTGAAGATCAGGGTGAGGGGCACTGGCAGACTCAAGGGTTCAAGAAAGGGCTGCAATAGCACAGAGTAATGGTTGACAGGATGAAGGCCAGGCCCTATTGTGTGTCCAGGCAAGTCAGAGGCACGCTAGACAAACCTCATTTCGCAAAGTTCTTCCATCACTAAATGCAGCAGGAGATAACAGAGAAGAAACGGGGACTTTGTCAATGTTTGTGCAGCTGGCTCTTATGACACAAAAATATGGAAATAGGAAAACGTGTCTAAGAGAATCATGAACCAGCAATTCGTTATATCGATATAAAGGGCTCTTTAAACCGGTTTCTGTACTCCTCCCCGACGAGAGGAGTAGCGCTGAAATCAGTATTGCCATGTCGATTAGGGTTAGTGTGGCCGCAAATGATGGTATTGGCCTCCGGCCGGTATCCCACAGTGCACCATTGTGACCACTCTGGAAAGCAATCTGAACTCGGATGCACTGGCCAGATAGACAGGAAAAGCCCCGCGAACTTTTGAATTTCATTTCCTGTTTGCCCAGCGTGGAGCTCTGATCAGCACGGGTGGCCATGCAGTCCCAAATCCAAAAAGAGCTCCAGCATGGACCGTACGGGAGATACTGGATCTGATCACTGTATGGGGAAAGACAAATCTGTTCTATCAGAGCTCCGTTACAGAAGACGAAATGACAAAGCATTTGAAAAAATCTCCAGGCTATGATAGACAGAGTCACAGCACAGTGCTGTGTGACAAGCGTAACGGAAAGCCAAAGAATCAAATGGATGCTCATGGAGGGAGGGAGGGGTACTGAGGACTCCAGCTATCCCACAGTCCCTGCAGTCTCCGAAAAGCATTTGCATTCTTGGCTGAGCTCCCATGCCTGTAGGGTCAAACACATTGTCCCAGGGTGTTCAGGTATATCTCGTCAATTTACCCCCCCCCATGAAAGAAAAGGGAAAAAAATTGTTTCTTGACTTTTTTCAATGTCACCGTATGTCTACTGCATGCTGCTGGTAGACGCTGTGCTGCGGCACTGAACAGCAGCATCCTCTCCCCTCCCTTCCCCGTGGCAGACGGTACAGTGCAGAAGGACTGGTAGCCGTCCTCGTCATCATCTCGTGAGTGCTCCTGGCTGGCCTCAGGTGAGGTCGGCCGGGGGCATCTGGGTAAAAATAGGAATGACTCCTGGTCATCCCAGCAGATGGTACAGAACGGCTGGTAACCGTCCTCTTCATATAGCAACTGGGGCTGAGCTCCATCAGCCCCCACCCCTTTCATGTCTAAAGAAAAGATTCTGTACTGCCTGGACTATCATAGCAGCAGGATGCTGGGCTCCTCTCCCCCCACCATTTAATGTCCTGCCTGGACTATCATAGCAGCTGGAGGCTGCCTCCCCTCATTTTATCTCACTAAAAAGTCAGTGTTTCTTATTCCTGCATTCTTTATTACTTCATCACACAAATGGGGGGACACTGCAAAGGTAGCCCAGGAGGGTTGGGGGAGGGAAGCAATGGGTGGGTTGTTGCAGGGGCACCCCTAGAATGCATGCAGCTCATCATTTCTGTGGATCTGACACAAGAGCGGCTGTGCTCTCTGGTATCTGGTTCTCTAGTACACTTGCCCCATATTCTAGGCAGGACTGACTCTATTTTTAGATACAACATAAAGGAGGAATGACCAGGGGAGTCATTCCATTTTTGTCTTTGCGCCCCCGCCGACCTCAGCGAAGGTCAGCCAGGAGCACCCATGACAGCAGCAGACGGTACAGAAATGACTGATAACCGTCATCTCATCGCCAATTTACAATGGCATGGCAGACGGTACAGAACGACTGATAACCATCTCTGCTATCTTGCAAAGGCAAATGAATGCTGCTGTGTAGCGCTGCATTACCGCCTCTGTCAGCGGCATCCAGTACACATACGGTGACAGTGACAAAAGGCAAAATGGGCTCCATGGTTGCCATGCTATGGCGTCTGCCAGGGCAATCCAGGGAAAAGGGCACAAAATGATTGTCTGCCGTTGCTTTCACGGAGGAAGGCATGAGTGATGACATTTACCCAGAGTCACCCTCGACACTGTTTTTTGCACCATCAGGCATTGGGATCTCAACCCAGAATTCCAATGGTAATGTGTGCTTTATAACAAGTTATTACTGGTAGAGGATACTTCTAAGGTTTTGTCAACTTCTTAAATATTGTGGTCAAATTAGATAATAACAGGCTCTACATGTTGTCCTGTTTCTTTCCAGTCTGTGCAAGCTTAGCAAAAATCACTCAAAAACATGTCAAAGGGTACGAGATAAAAAAAACCAACTCTAGTAAGATGGAGACAGACAGAAGCTAAGCCATTTTCAGGCAGTCTGACCTCTGCACTGTACTTTCAGATGGGTTGGGTCAATATATGTAGTCTGACCTTTCTCTGTCTTATGCATTTAGGCTGTTACTTTTATTCCTAAAAGTTGATTAAGCCGAGACATTTGGCATTATTGAATTCAGTCGAACCTGTAACCACATTGTAATGATGTAGTATGCCTCCACGAACTCTCACTGATTTCCTCAAATGAAAGCCCTTAAAGCTGGGAGAGAGCATTCTGAGCTGTCCATTTTTCCAGCTTATGCTTTTTCTTATAATCTTTTATCTGAAAAGCTAAAAGTGATTTCAGCAAACAGACATTGGACATTATTGAATTCCATTAACCCCAGTTGAACCTTGTAACACATGGGTGGTAAATTCGTTCAGATCTGGAACCCCGTGATGTTTGCCATTTGAAAGGCCAAGGGCTGACAACTCTCAACTGATTTCAAACTTCCCATAACAAATGAAGCCCTTAAAGGAACGGTGGGGAGAAGGAATTCTCTGAGCTTGTCCATTTTCCAAATGATTTTTATTTACCATCTTGTACAAATATCTGAAGAGCTAAATTTCAGCTTGGGCCAGTAAATGCAGCAAAATGAAATTTCCTCTCTCGATAACATGACATGACATGTCCAATTTTTGGATGGTATCTGTGCCATTAATAGTTTCTCTGTTTATACCTTGGAAATGATTCAAAGTGATGCTTTAAAACGTCATGTGATGGGAAAATGGATAAACTTAATTGCTGATCTGTCCCTTAGGTAAGATCCATTTTGATGGTGATAGCTATGGTTTCCATGTATTTGTCTGGCACATTTCAACCACTGAAGGATCTCCAAAGATGTCACGGGAGACATATGGGCATTATTTACCCCACTGCTTTATCACAGGTGCCTCTGTGGTGAGGACAACCTGGGCTAATGCAATTTAACCAACATGAGACATGTCAAGAGTTAACAGTCTAGCAGCCTCTTTGAACCGTTTCTGGCCAAATCCATGGAGAACTGGTACAAAGCCTCCTCCACGTGCATCTTCAACCTGGTGGCCATCTCAGTGTTCTTTGGAACTGGCTCGTCTTTGTATTCAGAATATTTTGTGCACTCCCTCACATGTTTGGGCTCTTGCCTTCACCTGTCCTGGGATGGAATCCCCAGACTTTCCCACTCTTAGGTTATCGCCTCCTGTGTATCTACCGGGGCTTCTCATCTGGTCCATTTGGGGGTGGGGTCTGCCAGTCTTCCCTTCGGGAGCTGTGATGAGTAATTAACACAGTGACCAGCTTTCTTAAAAAAAACACCACCATGCACCTGTGTTTCATCTGAACAGCAAAAACACAGCACAGCATGGCAGCAAAAGGATTTTCAGACAGTTAACCAGTTTATGTGCACAAGTGTCTCACCTAAGACTTAAGAACCCCTGGGGAGATTAGCAAGACTCCTCTGCCGGGCCCATGGCTATGTCAGCCTACAGGCTCTCAAACAGCACCTGACAACTGCCCCCATCCTCTCTAGAGATTTGTTTTTTAACTATTTCATATCCTTTCACTCTATTCCCATCTGTAGAGGGGCTGATCTGCACTGAAAACTAACGTCAGTGTAGCTACTTCTCTCCAGAGTCTGAAAAATCCACACCCACCCTCTGAGAGATGTAGCTATGCCAACATAACCCCTGGCATACACAGTGCTAGGTCCATGGAAGAATCCTTCTGTCACCCTAGCTACTGCCTCTCGGGAAGGTCGATTAATGACTCAGATGGGAGTACCCCTCCTCTCCCTGTTGTGAGCATCTCCACTGAAGTGCTACAGGTGCAGCATCACCCCTGTGCTGCGGTAGTGTTTGAAGTATAGGTGCTCCATAATTTTGGGCTGGAGACAAGGATTTGGGCACCATTTCTTAGTTCTGTTGCAATGTGAAGGATGGGAGAGTTGATCCATAACCATATATGGCTCCTGTATATGACATGGATTGTGAGATTAAATACGGTCTAGTTACACTGAGTTCTTGGAAGGATGTCATAGACGCATTGATTAAGCTGGACTGTTAAGAAATTATCAGGAAGGCAGCAAAATATCTCTAGTAGAAGTAACCTGCTGGTAAACATGGCAGGAGTCATTAGCGGCTTCCTATGCATTTCTTTGGATGCATTTCTTTGGCTGATCTCTGATTCTTGTCTTTTGTGAAAGGGGATAGAGCATTTCTGGGGTAAATAACACTGCCTCATCCACTTTCTCCATATCGTTAATGATTTTATTGACCTCAATCATAACCCACGTCTTCGTCGTCTTTTCCGAACTGAACTGTTCCAATCCTTTTAATCTTTCCTCAGATGGAAGCTGTTCCATTACCCTGGTCATTTCTGTTACCCTTCCCTGTATCTTTTCCACTGTTAATATATTTTTTGAGATGGGCTGACCAACACTGCATGCAGTATTCTAGATGTGAGTGTACCATGGATTTATGTAGTGGCCTTATGATATCTTCTATCTATCCCTTTCCTAATGGTTCTTATCATTCTGTTAGCTTTTGACTGCTACTGCAGCTAGATCGGATGTTTTCAGAGAACTGTCCACAATGACTCCAAGATCTCTCTCTTGAGTGGTAACAGCTAATCTAGACCCCATTTTGCGTGGATAGTTGTTGTATGACTCCTCAGTCTGGGACGGTTCCTCAGATCCATCACCTAAAAAGAATGGCTCAGGTGTGTGGAATCTCCTTCACATCCTCTGCAGTGAAGACCAATGCAAAGAATTCATTTAGCTTCTCTGCAATGGCTTTGTCTTCCTTGAGTGCTCCTTTAGCACCTCAATCATCTAGTGCCGCCCCCATTCTTTGTCAGGCTTCCTGCTTCTGATGTACCTAAAAAAATGCTGTTAGTTTTTTAGTCTTTTGCTAGTTGCTCTTCAAATTATATTTTCACCTGCCTAATTAGACTTTTACACTTGACTTGCCAGATTTTATGCTCTAGGTGTATATTATATTTAATAGTTTAATATAATATAAAAGTAAAAAAAAAGAAATAAGGTTGAAACAAAACATTTTCTTTATTAAAATGATATATTTTTACCTCCTCAAAACAGAGTTTCAACATTATTAAAATGACACGTTCTGTACCAAGAAGACATTATCAGAAATGAAACCTTCTGATATGTCCCAAAGTGAAATCGGTTTTGAAATTGTGGTTTTTGTGGCTATATTCCTTGCCTGCTGCTCAGCCCAGCATGGGGGCGGGGTGAAGTTGCCATTATTGACTCTGATTCTCTCCTGCCTTGCTTCTTGTGCTATCGTTTATACCGATCACAGTGACTACTAAAGAGAGGATCAACTATTATATTTCACTCAAATACCTAATTCTGGGGAAAATAACACTGAATCTGGATGACTTCAGCCTATCTGCACCTCATGAAGAAGAGCATCAAAATATAAAGTCCTTCAGAGAGAAATTATTTAAAAAGCCGACTAAATAAAGGGTATTGAATATAGAAAAAACAGTGGCTAGGGAAGCGGACAATCTGGGCATCCTAGAAGTCAGGGAAGTCTCAGATCCTGGGGATACAGGACATTCTCTGTCCATCAGCACAGCAAGCAGGAAGCCTGGGCAACTGGCTGCCAAGGAAGATGGGATCCCAGGGACTAGATAGGCTGGGAGCCTGAGAGCTTGGAGGAACAGGGCGGCTTGCCCACCCACCCATCAGCCAGCAAGCATGCACATGGCCTGGTAGGAAACCAGGCAGGAAGACCAGGCTTCCTGTGATGCATTTTAATTCAGTCTGTATATGTGTGGCCTCCTCCTGAATGTATCTTGGTGGCTTTGAGGCAGCCCCTGCAAGTGGCCCCTCATCTCAGTTTCCCTTTGGGGTAACTCCAAGCTCTTCATTTCAGACTCTTACTCAAATAGTAGTCATCCTGGGGCCAGTTCCCCAGGCTGCCTGCCTGGTGTGCTGCTAGGGGTGGGTGTGCGGGGGTGGGGGGGGTGACTACCTGAATACCCAGGATCTGGGATCTCCCTGACTTCCAGGAAAGTACTCAGTATTATCCCATATTGTCCTCAGTTAGGATGACTTTTTTTTTTTTGAAATCTCAACATTTTCCATTGGAGAGAAGATCCATTTTCAGGCCAGCTCCTCTCACTTCTATTTATTATTAAACATGAAACTCAGCCTCTCAGTTAGATTCAGTGAGGAATCATTTTCTGGTATATTGTCTTCCTCAAGGCGTCCTTCACCTCCTTGTTCCTCAGGCTGTAGATCAGGGGGTTCAACATGGGGATCACAAGGGTATAGAACACGGACACCACTTTGTCGTACTCCGCTGAGTTGCTGGATGTGGGCTCGTAAGTACATAAAAGAACAGAGCCCCATAGAGTATGGACACAGCCGTCAGGTGGGAGGCGCAGGTGGAGAAAGGCTTTCCGTCTGCCCTGGTTGGAGCGAATCCGCAAGATGGTCACCATGATAGAAATATAGGAACCAAGGATGGCCAGGGATAGTACTTAATGCAGCTATGGACTGCGAAGAGGAAATGCACAGTGTTCACCCATGTGCGAGTGTCAGAGCAGGAGAGTTTCTGGAGTGGGGGGATGTCACAGAAAAAAGTGATCAATGATATTGGGACCACAGAAGGACAGGCTGAACAAAGAGCCTGTGTGCACAATGGCATTAATGGAGGCATAAATGTATGATGCCGCTACCAGCTGAACACAGACTTTCCTGGACATAATGAGCGTGTACATCAGCGGTTTTTGCATATAGCTATGAAGCGATCATACGCCATCACAGCCAGAAGCAAAGCCTCAGAGTTCGCGGAGAAGGAGTGAAAGAAAAATTGCGTGGCGCACCAGCAAAGGAAATGACTTTCCTCTCTGCTAAGAAGTTCACCAGTGCCTTAGGGCAATAATGGAAGAGTAAGTGATGTCTACAAGGGACAAGTTGCTGAGGAAAAAATACATGGGGGTGTGTAGCCGCGTCTCGATCCTGATTAAAGAGATCATGCTGAGGTTCCCAGCTAGGCTCACGGTGTAGATAAGCAAAAACATCCCAAAGAGAACAGCTTGCAGCGATCGACTGCCTTTGAATCCTAGAAGGATGAACATCGACACTCCAGTGTGATTGCCATGCGCCATATATTCCAGGTGCTGTTGGGGTAAAAGAAAGAAACACAGTCAAGGTAAACCTTATGATTCAAGATTAACCGTATGGGACTGGGAGGTGGATACTACCATTGTGAAATACAGTCGAAAGCCAAGATACAAAAGCCAAGTTATGCTGTTCTGGTGGTGTGACATTTGCAAACTTCAACTAATTTCATGTGAGTCTGTATAATTGCCAAGATTTTACTCCTTTTGAAGGAAAATAAAATAAAATAGAAAGAACACTTCAGAGTTTTCATAGTCTGCATCCCGAGCAGGCAATGGCATTTGCTCATACCTCTTCATGGCATTGTATGGCTGGGGATCATTTGAAAGGATGTAGAGAAACTAGAAAGGATCCAGAGAGGAGTGACAAAGGGATGGAATGCAAGCCATGTGAGCAAAGGCTGAAGGAACTGGGTATGTTTAGTGTGGAAAAGTGGACCTTAAGGACAGGCATGATAGCGGTCTTGAAATAGTTGAAACATTGCTATAAAAAAGCTGGAGAAAAGTGTTTTTCTCTCTTGCCACAGAGAGCAGGACAAGAGGCAGAGGGTTCAAACTCCAGCACAGCTGATTTAGATTAAACCTCAGGAAAAGCTTCCTAATTGTCAGAGCAGTAGGACAATGGAACAAACTTGCCAAGGGAAGTTGTGGAAGCTCCTTCACTGGAGCTTTTCAAAAGGAGGCTGGAGCCACCGGTCTTGAGTTAGTCCAGGGGTCAGCAACCTTTCAGCAGTGCTGTGCTGAGTCTTCATTTATTCACTCTGATTTAAAGTTTCGCTTGCCAGTCATACATTTTAACATTTTTGGAAGGTCTCTTTCGATAAGTCTGTTATATATAACTAACCTATTGTTGTATGTAAAGTAAAAAAGGTTTTTAAAATGCTTAAGAAGCTTAATTTAAAATTAAATTAAAATGCAGAGGCCCCCAGACCGGTGGCCAGGACCTGGGCAGCGTGAGCGCCACTGAAAATCAGCTCGCTTGCCGCCTTCAGCACATGTGCCATAGGTTGCCTGCCCCTAGGTTAGTCAGACACAACAAACACTGCATCTTGGCTGTGGGTTAGACTAAAACACAACTCCTGTGATCCCTTCTAACTCTGTGGTTCTATGATTCTCTGAACTCTGCAACAGCCTGATATAGAGCAGAAAGGTTGATGAGGTCTTTGAAAACTAGCCTTCTATTGCAGCCCTAGCACCCTTCCACAATTAAATCATCAGTTAGGACCCAGGATCTATTCATGACAAGTCAGCCAAAACCTCACATTTGGATTAAAGTCCCAGAGTAAATTCCACAAAGACAATTCTTTTGGAGATAACGAACTTAATATTCACAGAGGGGGTATTTACAAAACTAAAGGAGGTAGGAATGAACAGCAGAGGTCAACAAAGGGAGGCTGTAGATAAATCATGGTTGAAAGAAGCTCTCACACTTGTTCTGGCCACTGGCACTGACATGGAACTGGTATAACTCAGCAGGGAATCAGAAGCAACACAAGTGGGTTTGGAAAAGATCACCATTCAGGAGAGAAACAGCCTACTGAATACAGATAGAAATCAAACCCCTCTCTCATGTTCACTATGGCAATAGCTGATCACCCTCCCGCCTCCCCTGGTGTCAGAGCCCAGGCTCCAGCCAGAGCCTGAATGTCTACACAATTATTTTTTTGCCTGTAGTGCAATCCCCAGGAGACAGAGTCAATTGACCTGGCCTCTAAGACTCTCTGCCATGGGTCATTTTTCCTTTCTGCAGTGTAGACATACTCTGAAGTTCTGTTAATCTCTCTCATGTACTGAGAGTGCGTGGAGATGGTGGGAGTCAGACTAGATGATCATAGTGGTCCCTTCTGATCTCAAAGTCTATGAGGACTGGCCTTTCTTTCTCCAAAGATATTTTGAAAGCAGAGACATTAAGCAGTTTCATAGTGAATACGCACCCTATAGCCACCTAGAACTCCTCAATGAGGTGCCTTAGTAGCAGGAAGTGTCGGTCAGACAGTGCCCAGGGAGATGTTACCTGGGAATCCAAATGGGTCCAAATGTGCTTGTTCTTCCACTTCAAGCTAATCAGAAAAATCTGAAATATACATGAGCTTTTTATTTTCCTTCCATTATCTTTGTGTATCCACCCTGAACCCGCAAGACCTTCCATCGGAGCAGAGACTGCTGTGTTGGGGAAAGTCAGTGCTGCCTGTTCTGTACAGAACCTTTTTTCAACAGAGAGAGACCCTCTGTCTCTAGGGCTGCCAATCCAGAATATTTCACCAGCAGAAAACCTGCTGGAAGAAGTTTAAAATAAAAACATTTGTTGTTCAAAAGCATGAACTGCATTTATAGAAAACAAAATCCCCAGGAACTGGATTCCTGGCAAATAATGAGTATTTTTGTCTTACCTTTTCCCATTTTTCATTTGAGGAGCATATACAATAACTTAGCTCATTACAGCACATTGGGCCAGATCCTTAGTTGGTGTAAATCATCACAGCTCTATTGAGGTTGATTCTCATA
>NC_133772.1:3287434-3341760 GCF_003597395.2 Chelonoidis abingdonii
GAAGTGGCTGAGCTGGAGGAGCTAAGGGAGCAGAGAGGTACATAGATGAGACTTTCGGGACACAGCAGAACAGTCCCATCCTCTGCGCTGTTGAGGAGGATGAAAGCCCAGGGAAGGAGAAACATCCAACTGGAGCAGAGGAAATGATCCCATAGTTGGACTATCCTCCAGATGATGTTGTGGTATCCTCTCGCATTGAGGAACTTCTCCAGGGGAGGGAATCCAGCTTTTAGGAAATACAGGCATAGTATGGGCGATTGATCATAGAAACACAGATTTGATCATTAGAAACACAGATAGCTGGGTTTGCAATGATCAAGAGAACCGCATAGTGACTGCCTGCGTGGTGCAAAGGTTGCGGATTCTCGAGACATCTATATGGCTTATGTAGCGCTGGGGAGGAGCTGGTGGTCATGGTACATTGGAAGTACCAACAACATGGGGAAGGATAGGGAGAGGTCCTGGAAGCCAAATTAGGCTGCTAGATAGAGATTGAAGTCCAGGACTCCATAGTAGCATTCTCTGAAATGCTTCTAGTTCCATGTGCAGGGGCCAGTTAGACAGGCAGAACTGCAGTGTCTCAATGCGTGGATGAGACAATGGTGTTGGGAGTAGGGGTTTAGATTTATTAGGAACTGTGGAAGCTTTGGGAGAGAGGGAGCCTAATACTGGAAGGATAGGCTCCACCTACACCAAAATGGAACCAAATTGCTGCACTTAAAATTAATAAAGATTGTAGAACAGTTTTAAACTAAGGCTGGGGGAAAGCTGACAGATGCAGAGGAGCATGTGGTTTGGACATCCTTAGGGGAGGATCTATAAATGGAGATTCCCTATGTCCTAATAAAGAGGAGAGGATGGAAAATGAATAAAATACAGGAGGATCTGATGAGAAACAGTTAAATGAAAAAAAGTCCCATTCAATTACATCATGCAATAGAGGACAGCCAAAAATAAGTTTAAATACCAATACTAGAAATCTAAATAAGATGGGTGTGAAATAAGAGTGCCTAGTATTAAATGAGGATTTGATATAATAGGCATCACAGAAACCTGGTGGAATGAGATAATCAATGGGACACAGTAATACCAGGGTACAAAATAATCGGAGGGACAGAACAGGTCATGCTGGTGGTGGGGAATGACAATATGTGAAAGAAAGCATAGAATCAAATGAAAATAAAAATCTTAAATGAACAAATTGTACTATAGAATCTCTATGGTAGTAATTCCATGCTTAAAAAACAAGAATATAACAGTAGGGCTATATTACCAAACCACCTGACCAGGATGGTGTTAAGTGACTCTGAATGTTCAGGGAGAATTAGACAGGCTATTAAAATAAATAACTCAATAATATAATAATAATATAATAATGGGGGTTTCAAACTATTCCCATATTGACTGGGTACATGCCACCTCAGGAAAGGGATGCTCAGATAAAGTTTCTTGGACACCTTAAATTACTGCTTCTTGGAGCAGCTAGTCCTGGAACCACAAGAGGAGAGGCAATTCTTGATTTAGTCCTAAGATGGAGCACAGGATCAGGTCCAAGAGCCGAATATAGCTGGACCAGTTGGAACAGTGACATAATATACTTAAATTAACATCCCTGGTGGGGAGGGGGAAACTCCACAGTGGCCCAATACTGTAGCATTTAATTCAGAGAAAGGGGACTACACAAAAATGGGAGGTGTATGTGAAACAGAAATTAAAAGGTACAGTATCAAAAGTAAATCCCTGCAAGCTGATAGAAACTTTTAAAAACACCATAATAGAGGCTCAACTTTAAATGTATACTCAAATAAACACATAGTAAGAGAAACAAAAAAGAGCCACCATGGTGTAAACAACAAAGTAAAAGAAGCAGTGAGAAGCAAAAGGCATCCTTTAAAAAGTGGAAGATAAATCCTAATGAGGAAAATAGAAAGAGCATAAACTGGCAAATGAAGTGTAAAAATAAAATTAGAAGACCAAAAAAGAATTTGAAGAACAGCTAGCCAAAGATCCAAAAGTAATAGCGATTTTTTTTAAAACACCAGATGCAGAAAGCCTAATAAAACAACCAGTGTGGGCCGCTGGATGAGATGCTAAGCAGCACTCAGAGACGATAAGGGAGAAACTAAATTAATTCTTGCATCGGTCTTCACTGTTGAGGATGTGAGGGAGATTCCCAGACCTGAGCCATTCTTTTGGGGTGACAGATCTGAGGAACTGTCCCAAATTGAGTTGTCATTAGAGGAGATTTTGGAAAAAATTGATAAACTAAACAGTAATAAGTCTCCAGGACCTGATGGTATCCACCCAAGAGTTCGAAGGAACTCAAGCAAATGTGAAACTGCAGGACTACCTAACTGTCATCTGTAACCTATCACTTAAATGAGCTCCTGTACCAAATGACTGGAGGAGCTGTATGACAACAGTTTCAAGTATGCAAAAGGTTGTTACAAGAGAAAGGGTGCAAAATTATTCTCCCTAACCTCTGAGGATAGGACAAGAAGCAATGGGTTTGAATTGAAACAAGGGAAGTTTAGGTGGAGATTAGGAAAAACTTCAAAACTGTCAGGGTAGTAAGCCCTGGAACAAATTACCTAAGAAGGTGTGGAATCTCATCACTGGAAGTTTTTCAAGAACTAGTTGGACACCTGCCAGGGACGTCTGTTATTACATCGGCCTGCCTTGCTTGCAGGGAGTGGACTAGATGACCTCTTGAAGATTCTTTCCAGGCCTACACTTTTATGATTCTATGATTGCACACATCAGGCTAAGAGGAGAAGATCGGGCCTGAAATGCTCACTAGAAGGGATTTGGAAGAGAAGACAGCACCTGGCCAGCAGGAACAGACCCATTCTCTCTGGCCTTGGGGCAGGCAGGGTAGAAGCAGCACTGCGCGTGGGCAGGGGAGGAAGAGAGAGAGCCCTGCGGAAGCAGTTTGGACTACAGAAGTGAGGGCCAGAAGAGGGGTGGGACGCAGGACTATGCAAATTTATAGGTGGGGTTGAGGAACGTGAATTGATGGGGAATTTGCCAGGGAGGGGATTCAAGGCTGAGTGATTCGGCTGCAGATCACACACCAGCAGGGCTCTTCAGGTCAGGCGAGACTGGGGAGGAAGAGATCTCAGATGTGGGCAGGAGGGAGAGATCACAGATCGAAGGCCTATGAGCCCTCAACCAATCCCCAACGTCCCACACCCGCCTGAATCTCGCGCTTCCCTCTGCGGATCGCCCAGTCACCGGGCTCAGCATCACCCGCGCCCCTGCCTGTCTCTCGTTCGTGCCCCAGGGCAAGCGCGCCCCTCCAGCTGCCGGCCCCGCCCCTAGGGTCACCAGACAGCAAGTGTGAAAAATCGGGACAGGGTGCGGGGTAATAGGAGCCTATGGAAGAAAAAGTCCCAAAAATCAGGACTGTGCCTATAAAATCGGGACATCTGGTCACCCTCCCACGTCCCATCGCTCACGCCCATGTGCACCCCCGGTCCCGTGTCCCCGGCGCGGCGGCCTGTACCATTGGGTGGTCGCGCTCGGTCATGGCGGCGGGGCTCCCAGCTGGGGCAGCCAGCAGGGCAGGGGCTCCGCGGTCCCCGCAGCTCCCAGAGGGCTCGGAGACTCGCTGAAACCGAACGGCTCCAACCACCACCAGCCCGTCTCCTGATTACCAGTAAGCCCCGCCCGTTACTAAGCGCATCTCCTGTCACGCGACAAGGGTCGTAGCCTATCAGCGATCCAGACTATAGGCCCCACCCTCCACCCAGGCTTGAGCAGCCGCTCAGATCGGTCTGTTCGGCACTCGCTTGATCGGGTCTGTGGTGGCTGGCAGTGTAGAGAGTGCGGCCGCGGGAGCCTTGCGCGCCCCGGCCCCCGGAGTGCGGCATGGGGCTGGCTCTAGCTCCGAGATCCCCGACGGGGGCGCTGAGGGCTTTCATGTGCACGGGGTGAGGAGCGGGGATCTGCCCCGGGACCTGGGGGGGACCGGGATCTGGCCCGGGGAGGGTCTGGGGGGGCTCGGGATCTTGCACCGGGGAACGGGCTCGGGGAACCCGGGTCTGGCGTCAGGAAGGGGCTGGGGGACCAGGCCGGGATCTTGCACCGGGGAGGGGCTCAGGGGGACCCGGGGTCTGGCCCCGGGAGAACACTGGGGGAACCGGGATCTAGCAGTCAGGAAGGGGCTGGGGGGACCCGGGCGGGATCTGGCCCTAGGGAGGCGCTCGGGGGACCCGGGGAGGGTTCGGGGGACCCTGGGTCTGGCCCCGGGGAGGGGCTGGGGGGACTGGGACAAATCATCCAAGGGAATGGGGTAAGACTCTGAGGAGCATGGGTTCCGTCCTGGGAACAGCCCCATCGAAGGGATGGAGATCCGTGCTGTGATACGTCCCTCCTGTGTGCAGCCCCTGGGGCAGGGTGAAGGAGATGAGGCGTCTCCCTGGCTTCGACGGATAGAGATCTTTAGGAAACGTTGGCGCATCACCGCCCCCGAGGTGTGAGGGTCCGACCGCCGGGTCATGCAGTTCCCTTTTGACATACGTTTTGTATCAGGAAGGCTAACCCCAGTTAAGGGTTCGTGGGAATAAGCCTGCCCCTGTGGCCCACGTTATACAGGACTGGTGTGGCGCGGGGGGGAATGGAAATACCCCAGGCAGGTTCCACCTAAAATGCTACTGAGCTTAAACGTTGTCAGACTTTGCAGACATGTAAAATTTGCCATATTGGCTTGTGCTGGCGTCTCCCCCCTCATCTTTCCAACCTTCCCAACCTTTTCCTTCTTCCTCTGGAGTGGCCAGGACACGGAGGAGGAGGAGGAAAGGGTAAGAACCAGCATGGCAATCATTACTCCAATTTAAGGCATCAGCTGGAGTTTGTACACCTTAAATTTATGGAGTAAGGAATGGGTTTGTCCTGATCTCCTATTTTTTACTCTCCAGGGAAAGTTAGGACGTCCTTAATTGTTGTGTGAAGCTAATCTATATGTATCTATTGCTCTATAATTGAAGGGCAGTAATGCTCTATTTCTGCACCCTGGTGGGGAATCTAGGGATGATCGTGTTAATCCGTGTTGATCCCCGACTCCACACCTCCATGTATTTTTTCCTCAGCAGCTTGTCTTTCTTAGATATTGGCTACTCCTCTGTGATTGCCCCAAAGACGCTGGTAATCTTTTCTGCAGAGACTAAAGACATTTCTTTTGCAGGGTGTGTAGTTCAGTTTTTCTTCCTCTCTCTCTGTGCCAACACCGAGCTTTGCCTCCTGGCTGCGATGGCCTACGATCGCTTTGTAGCCATCTGCACCCATTGCTTTATCATGTTGTTATGTCCAGGAAAGTCTGCATCCAGTTGGTGCTGGGCTCTTATCTCTGTGCCTTTGCCAATGCAGTCGCCCACACTAGTTCTTTGTTTTGTCTGTCCTTCTGCCACTCTCATGTCCTCGATCATTTCTTCTGTGACATCCCTCCTCTCCAAAAGATCTCATGCTCCAACACTCACATCGATGAGCTGGTGCATTTCACCTTTGCAGCGATAGCATCCATTGTCACCATTGTGATCATCCTTGTCTCCTATACTCATATCATCTTTGCCATCCTGAGGATCTGCTCTGCTGAGGGCAGGCGCAAAGCCTTCAACACCTGCGCTTCCCACCTGACGGTCATTGCTATGCTGTATGGGACTCTCTTCTTTATGTATCTGCGCCCCATCTTCAGCGACTCAGCAGATCAGGATAAAGTGGTGGCTGTGTTCTATACCCTGGTGATCCCCATGCTGAACCCCCTGGTCTACAGCCTGAGGAACAAGGAGGTGAAGGATGCCTTGAGGAGAACAATGTATCAGAAAATTATTCCTCGCTATATCTAATATGGGGATTTTTTAACTGATCAGTATTGGAGCACAAGCATGAGCTAGTTCTGAGTCATTAAGTCAACAAGCAGAAATATCCTTCATTATGTGATATACAGCAGAAGACAGTAAAGAAATGGAAAGTTGAGCCAGATAATGCAGGAAGGTGTAATTTCACTTGATAACAATGTCCAGTAACAGTGTTATAGTTTTGCCATTATGCATTGTTATGTGATGTCTGCAAGGATAAGTATCCTCCTCATTGGTTTCATTTGCTACCAAACTGTGTCAGCTAGTGTATCAGGAGACACAAAGAGATGATATCCTATCCACTCCTGTCACCTCAGCACCCACATCCCACACCAACCATCACTTTACAAGGAAATAAAGTACATTGTATATGTGGAGGTATATTTGTAGATAGACTGACAGATTGATGGTTATGCACAGGGCTGGATGCGTAGCTAGACAGATCGATGTGCGAATAGATAGACAGACAAACATCATTTTACATACACATGCAAGAGCAAGGACGATCCATTGGCCAACCTAAGGCTAATAAGGTCTGAGTTCAAGTTCTTGCCATGTGATCTTGATTAGGTCACTGAGAACCAGTTTTTCAATGCGGGTAGGTGCCTTTAAGAATTGCAGTTGCGTGGCTTGTCTACAAGTAAAATGCTATGGAGGCACAGCTGTATTCCTGAAGGGCTACAGTGTAGGCACGACCTATGCTTACAGGAGGGGTTCTCCATTGGTGCAGATAATCAATCTTCCCAAGAGGCCATAGTTGGTCAACAGAAGAATTCTTCCTTGACCAAGAACTGTCTACACTGGGGTTTGGGTCGGCACAGCTACGTCTCTCAGGGGAGTGGATTTTTCTAATTAAAATTCCTAGTGTAAAACAGGCCTTAGTCTCTCTGGGCCTGACATTCCCGGCTGTAAAATGGGAATAAGGGCACGTCCCTATCTCACAGGTAGGTAAGTACATTGAAGATAGTGAGGTGCACGGCTACTGATAAGATCATGTATTGCACCAAAGTAGCCACCTCGCTGTAAACTTACTGGTCTGCATTTGAAAAGTGAGTACTGATTTTGGATGCTTCCATTTTTCAGTTCCCAACCTGAGACCACTTCCCAGGACTGGGTTATCAGGCAGCGCTGAGCACCTGCCCTCTATAACCTTTCTAAGAGGTCTCAGCTTGGGCACCCAAAAATGGAAACACCCTATACTATAGCAGAATAAGAACTCAGCTATAATTAAGGCCAGCTTTCTGTTTAACTGTGGTGTAGCTTTTAGAGCACTTAGAACAGTCAGATTGCCTCACAATTTGGTGTGTCTCATGGGGGCATGGGGCTCTGCTATAAACCCAAATTTGGAGCCATTTGATCACAGAATTACTAAGATACAGCTCCTACCCCCAAACAGCTTTTCTTAAAATTAACAGATTCTATACTTCCTCATACCCAACATTAAATCTACAGACTGCTCTTGTCTCCTGCCTCACGACTGACAATACCCATGACAAGAAAAACCAGCTGCCCTGCTCCTGACATAACCTACATCATTTGATATTGAAATAATGTAGACAGGAACCTCAAGGGACACATGCACCTGTCAGGGATGGTCCAGATAATACTTGGTCCTGCCTCACTGAAGAAGACTGGACTAGATGGACTATTGAGGTCCTCTCCAGTCCTATATTTTTACGATTTATATCAGGAGTTCTCAACCTTTCCAGACTACTGAACCCATTTCCAGAGGTGGATTTAGTCTTATATACTCCCAAGTTTCATGCCACTTAGAAACAACTTGCTTACAAAATCAGACATAAAAATACAAGTGTCACAGCACACTAGTACTGAAAAATTGCTTCCTTTCTCCTTTTTTATCATGTAATTATAAAATAGATTGCAACTCTCCTGTTGAGAAACACTGATATAGTACATAGAGCAGTATAAAGAAGCCATTGTCTCTATATAATTTTTAGTTTGTACTGACTTTGCTAGCACTTCTCATGTAATCTGTTGGAAAACTAGGCAAATATCTAGATGAGTTGATGTACCCCTGGAAGACCTCTGCGTACCCCCAGGATTGCACGTACTCCAGGTTGAGAACTATTGATTGATATGTCTCCTTTACTTCAATCACACACACTAGGGGACTGAGATCCATGTTTCATCATATCTCAGTCACAGCGCCAACTTATTCCTCTGCCATTCAGTACACCTACGGTAGAGTACAGTGAATGCAGCTGGAGCGCAAGCAGGAAATTCCCGGTGGTTATTACCAGCTCCAGTGGGCAGAGTTACGGTTGTGTGGGCATGTCCCTGAACTTTGTATTTCCTGGTTTTCACAAGTTTGAGTTTTGCTGAACTCAACATTCTGGAAAGGCATGAGCCATCATGGGGCAACCATAACTCTGTGCTAATGTAGGGTTGTTTTTTTTGCCATTTATTCACTAGTTAGTCTGGAAAATATTGATGTAAAGCCTATGATTCTTATCTGTCTGTTGCATGCCTTTATTGGTTCTTGTCTAATACTGAGATTGTACATCCCTTGGGGCGGGGAACATGTGAGTCTGATTTAGTTTTGAAACACCTTGCACATTGCTGGCTGCTCTGAAAATAATAATAATAATAAATAGTAATAAATATCAGTGTGATGCTAACATGTTAACTAATCCATCATGTCCTCCTCTTATTGTAGCATATAGGAATAGGGTGCTATTTCTTTAGGCTGTGGATATGTCTAGGAGGAGGGAGAAAAAATATTCTCCTTAACCTCTAATGATAGGACAAGAAGCAATGGGCTTAAATTGCAACAAGGGAAGTTAAGTTGGACATTAGGAACAACTTCCTAACTGTCGGGGTGGTTAAGCCCTGGAATAAATTGCCTGGAGAGGTTGTGGAATCTCCGTCATTGGAGATTTTTAAGAGCAGGTTAGACAAACACCTGTCAGGGATGTTCTAGATGGTGCTGCCACGAGTGCAGGGGACTGGACTTGATTCCTGTGGTTCTATGGTCACAGAGAACATACCATGCATACTGACCACCAACACCACCCAACAGCTGCGCAGTGGACTCAGCAACAGAAATTAGACCAAACTAAATGAGAGCCAGAGAAGACTAGTTAGTCTGTTATGTGTCACAGGCAGAGGACATCAAAGACCGAGGTGCACCAGTGCTTCAGGCATTTGTAATGGCAGGGAAATAAGTGAGTGAGATATACCCAGATAATCCTGGCAAGTGACTCACAGTAGGATGCTGCTGAGGAAGTTGAACCCCACCCCCAAGATCACTGCCAATCTGACCTGGGGGAAAATTCCTTCTCAACCCCATATGTGGAGATCAATTGGACCCTGAGCATGTGAGCAAGAACCAGTCAGACAGCCAAGCATGAGAGAGGGAATGCTCGGTGCTACCTCAGCGAACCAGCCCTCTCCAGTCAGGGTACCAGCTCCAACCTTGGCCATCCCTGATGCTTCAGAGGAAGATATTTAACAACAACAACAAAAAAAACCCTCCCAGAATATAATGGTGAAAAAATATCACTTCCTAACCTCTGCTAGTGACCAGCTGAAAGCCTGAAGCTTTTGCGATAGGAACATAAGACATAAACCACAAGTGAACCCCAGGGCTCTCGAGCCCTGCCCCCCCCATCACAAGCAACCCCAACAGGCAACTCCATCATACAATCAGACTCATAATTCATCCCGCTCTCTATTAAAGCTAATTAAGTGGCTTGCCCCCACAACTCCTATTGGGAGGCTGTTCCACAACCTCCACCTTGAGATGGTTAGAAACCTTCTTATAATTTCCAGCCTGAATTTGTTCATGTCCAGTTTATATGCATTTGTTCTTGTGACAAGATCGTCCATTAGTTGAAATAGCTTGTCACTCTCCCTGGTATTTAGCCCCTTAATGTAGTTATAGTGCCTGATGTTAGCCCCTCTCAATCTTCTTTTTATGAGACTAAAAAAGCCAAGTTCTTCCAGTCTCCTCTCATGAAGTTCTCTGTACCTGTTCTGGTTTAAATGAATCTTTCTTGAACATGGGTGATCAGAATTGTGCACATTATTCCAAATGACATCTTACCAGTGCCATACAATGGCATTAATACTTCTCTCTCTCTACTGAGAATGCCTGTCCCCGTGGTTCTCAACCTATTTACCATGGTGGGCCGCATATGCAGCTCTCTATGTGACATTTGGGCCGCATCCAGACAGTGTATGTACTACCTGTATGGCCCCGAGGATGTCACATGGGCTGCAGCCATGTGCTGATTGGGCCAAAAGCTGAGAATCACTGACCTAACCTAATACATCCCAAGGTTGCATTTGCCTTTTCGTAGTCTCGTTACAGTGGTGGTTCACTGTCACCCTGTGATCAACCCCACAGCACGGTCTCTCTCCTCCTCTATTGCTTCCAGCTTGTGATCTACAACTTGGAGAAGTTCCTATTATTAGATCCTTAGACCTTTCACTTTGTACTATTCAATTTCATCCTATGACTGTCAATCCTGTCATCAAGGTCAATTCAAATCTTTCAGTATAATATTCTGATCCTCCTCTGTATTGGTGATGCTTCCCAACTTTGTATCATCAGCAAATTTCATTAGCACATGCCTACTTTTTGTTCCGAGGTCATTAATAAAAATATTGAACAAGATTGGTCCCAAGACCAGCCCTTGAGGAACTCCACTAGTAAGCATTCTCCATTTTGATCATTCATCTTTCAGCACAACCTGTGTCTTTCTCCTGTTTAGTCAATTCCTTTTGCACTTTACAAAACCTGTTCTATTCTCTAGTTTAACTAATAATTTCTCATGTGATACCATGTCAAATGCTTTACTAAAGTCCAAATATATTAGATTTACAGAACTCCTTTTATCTAAAAATATCAGAAATATTCCCAGAGAAGGAAATGAGGTAAGTCTAGCATGATCTACTTGTAGTGAACCCATGTTGTATTACATCTCCTTTACTATTTACCTCTCTGAATTTAAATATTCTGTTTTTCACATTTTTCTCTAAAACCCAGTTTCATCTGTCAGTCTTAGTTAGTGGCAGTGGAATAAGACTTCAGTGACCTTGTTGAAGAATTATAGTATTCATCAAAGGTCCAGAGTTTTCTATCCTCCCCCAGGCTCTGCAGCATACTCTAAAGCTAGGTTGTAAGGAAGTATGTTTGTTTTCCCTTGTTACTATATTCTCCTCCAAATTGCTTTATAATTGCAGCTAAACCACAGTATCTCCATAATGGACCAAAAAGGATTTGATCCGATCTGAATGCCCAAACTTTGAGTTATTGACCTTTGGGCCAGTAGTGAAATTGATTCAAGCCATGTGACTGGCTGGACTAGAAGTTACTAGATTAGTAACTGAAGTTACTAGATCACAGGCCCTGGTTCTCATGGGGAACTTCAATCACCCCGATATCTGCTGGGAGAATAATACAGCAGTGCACAGACAATCCAGGAAATTCTGCACAGAATATGAATGTGGTGTGAATTCTGCATTATGCAATGGGTCAGAATTCCCCCAGGAATAATGGGGAGAAGAGGTGAGAATAAACAATCATGTCACTCAATACATGGCAGGAAGATGCTAAGTTATTATGGTTATGTAAGTCTATATAGAATAGAATCAGAAATTGGGGGGTTATTTTGGGCTTCCTTCCACCCAAATGTGGAAGATAAATTATCCTTGTGAAAAAAAAAAACCTGGAATAGAAATAGTGAGCATATGAGTAAAAATCTCTCCTTGCACCCCCACTCCCGACAGAACAATATATTGGAGGGCAGTTATTCTGTACCCAAAATGTCTGTCTGCTACATGAGTCTTAATTACTTAACTGTACGATTCTGTCATCAAGAGATCTGAAAACTCCAGGGAATCTGTCTTGGCTTTATCAGCTACAAATAAACACTTCATCTTAAAAATCCGTCCTTTTACTAATGTAAATCCTTTCAAGCCTTTCGGTAAATGCCAGCTTTCATCAGCAGGTAGGTTCCACGGGGCTGTATTTGAACTAAGTGGGGATAAATAATGGAGTAAATCATTGTATTTTCCTGAGTTAGAAGCATCTTCTTTTTAGTGTAACTCTATTTTATCTTATTTATTGGTTAGTCAAAGTGAAATGCAGCTAGCAGGCCGGAAAGCTAAAATAATAGGAATTATTCATGACAAGCAAGATTCTGATACAATCTCTATTGTTGGGAAGTAACTTAATCCTCAGATAGCACCATTCATTTTCATTGGTTAATCATGGTGTAAAGTATTATGCAGCCTTAGAGCTGGTTGAAGATTTTAAATTATAATTAATTTATATAATTTTAATGATAATTATATTTTAAATTTTGTGGGAAATTTAACGCAGCTTCCCCATCACCATTACAGATTTTACAAAAAAACCCACAAAAATAAAGCAGCTGAGCCCCTCCTCTCTAAGTACATATTTTGCATTTGAAAAAATGTTATTAAAATCTGTAGGGTCTTAGGTTCCAAATTTCATCACACATTGAGAATATCCCACCCCAAATATTTGGGGTTTATTTCCCTTTTTTTTTTCCCTGACACATCAGAGGAAGTTCGACAACAGTGAACATTTTCTACAAAAATGCATTTTTCATAAAAATATGATTTGGTTAAAATAAATTTAACCACCTCCACTCAACATGGGTTCCAACATATCATACTGTGGTCCTAAACAAAACAAAGGGCTACACAGATGACAAAAAGTTTTACAGAAAAGTTAGTAAACCCCAAAGTTAAAGGTACAGAAGCTATTTTTAATTTTTTCCCCTTCTGCATATGCATTATTACAGTTCAAGTCGTTTGAAGTCAATTGAAGTTTTGCCACTTGCCTTTAGTAAGATCAGGATTTAGTGCAAAATATAGACATATATGCAACTGAGATGAAAATTATCAATATATTTCTGACCGGTAAAGCAGAACTAAATGACAAACTCACTTTTCTGCAACTGAAAAAAAGTCCATGTGGCTCTAAGTACAATGTATGTACTGGATAGCACAGTGGTAGTGCCACAGAGAAGGCTGAGTTTGCTTCCACTTAAGCAGAAATTCACTGTGGTGTGCTGAGGTCACTGCCTTTCATGTGGACCATATTAACTCCTTGTTTCCTTGTACTTCCTTATTAATCTGTCTGTGTCCAGCTGTTGCCTCTGGACATATTTAAGCCATGTCCTCCTCATAGTTACAGCACTACACCCTAACTAACAAATGAATTTTCTGAGAATTTGCTAGTGCATCTGTTAATAAATTTCTGAGTTAAAATTAATTTAAAAAAATGTCCTTTAAACATTTAACACAGTGTCAAATTATTTATTTCTCCCTAAATAACCCAACCCAGGTCCTCCCTATTTCAATGGAAATTATCAAAGTCTTGGATGGATCTGGGGCAGTGGGTTGTTTTATGAAAAGAACTTTTTAGATCTTTTTCCCTTTTATTTTACTTAACTGAAAATACCCCCTTCACAGTAAAGTATATTAACAAAACACTATTGATAGTGTCACAGTCTTTGAAACAATTCACATAGTAATTTATTTCAAAATCACCATACATGCAAGCTCATTTTCATTAGGACTCCGTGGTGTTATATTTCACGTGCTCAATGTTGTCTACATATGAATTTTAGTATAATTTTCATGTGAATGGTTTTAAGGGACACTAAGCCAAATTCTGCACCCTCTACCACTGGGTTATTTTGAGAGTAAGTGCATTAACTACTGTGTAGTCGCAATGGGTTCAAACAACTTGTCGATTGAAGGATTTAGATTTATTTATAAGAATATACTCAAGTATGCAACGCGATCATGCAATTGATGATGCTACAGTAATGCATATGAGTGACAGTTACTGTGTTAACCAACAAGAGGAACTGAACTGGGACTCTCTAGAATGCAAGCAGGAGTGTCTACAGCTTGGCTAAAGCGCCAGCCATTGAAGCAATGGGCTATAACAGAAGCACATCCTTTGTACATCAGGCCGTGAATGGGACACACATAACACATACTAACCAGCGAGTTACAGACATTAAGGTCATATGTTGCTATGCATTCCAGAGTGTTTTGTCTACTACGTACTCTATGAAGAACTTGCAGCTATTGCCAGGATTCACAGGGAGATGGGGCACTCAAAAGCCCAGAGTGGTGAATAAATGTAAATCGGTTGCTATAAGCATCATGATTAATTATTTTTCCCTGCAGATAACAAGGAAGTTAACACGAATGACTAGAGACAATCACACCACAGTGACCAAGTTCATTCTCATTGGCTTAACAGATCGTCTGGAGCTGCAGGTCCCGCTCTTCGTCACGTTTTTTCTCATCTATCTCATCACCCTGATGGGGAATATTGGGATGATCTTGGTAATTCAGATCGACCCCCAACTCCACATGCCCATGTACTTCTTCCTCAGCAACTTGTCTTTCTTGG
Source organism: Chelonoidis abingdonii (assembly GCF_003597395.2). Lineage (NCBI taxonomy): Eukaryota > Metazoa > Chordata > Testudines > Testudinidae > Chelonoidis > Chelonoidis abingdonii. Next base: position 3,301,718 of record NC_133772.1, read on the forward strand.
ATGTCTGCTATTCCTCCACCATTGCTCCCAATATGCTGGTCAATTTCTTAGTGGAGAGCAAAGCCATTTCTTATAGCGGGTGCATTACGCAATATGGCTTCTTTGTTGTGTTTGTCACCACTGAGATCTTCCTCCTGGCTGTGATGGCGTATGATCGTTATGTGGCCATCTGTAACCCACTGCTCTACATGGTCACCATGACCAAGAGAGTCTGCATAACCCTGGTGGTTGGGTCGTATTTCTCGGGCTTGATTAACTCTTTGATAAACACAAGCAATTTGCAGAGATTGTCCTTTTGTGATTCCAATGTCATCAATAACTTTTACTGCGATCTCACCTCTCTCCTGAAACTCTCCTGCAGTGATGTCTCTGTCAACGAGAGGCTACTCTTTACCTGTGGCAGTTTGTTTGAAATGAGCACATTTCTGATCATCATCATCTCATACATTCTTATTGTAATTGCAGTGCTGAGGATCCGTTCTGTCCAAGGCAGGCATAAAACATTCGCCACCTGCGCCTCCCACCTGACAGCTGTTACTATATTCCATGGGACCATTTTTTTCATGTATTTGCGACCCAGCACCAGCTACTCACTGGACACAGATCAAATAGCCTCTGTGTTCTATACGATAGTGATCCCCATGTTGAACCCCCTGATCTACAGCCTAAGGAACAGGGATGTGAAATGTGCTGTAAGGAAACTGCTAAGTAGAAAAGTGATTGTTACTCAGTGAAAATCTAGCATAACATCCTTTAGAGTAACTAATGGGAAAGGGTGGTAGGAGAAAGGGGTCTATGCTGGGATGGAATCAAGAACTCCATGACAGCAGCATCGCCAGAAACAGTGTAAAGGTTCTTCCAGGTGACAGATGTGTAAGGTGTTTATCAAAACCACACAATGTGCATTGCATGATATAAATTCACTAAAGCCAATTATATCACTTAAAAGTTCTGTGCTATCAGATCCTAAGTAGAGTAGCATTGAATCAGTCTGCTCCATTTTTATTCAAAATAAATAAAACACCTTTCATGTAACCCCCACCTTCCCAAGAGCTCAGCCCACTCTCGTGGTTAACTGGATGGTGCACCAATACTCCTGACCCCTGCTGGGTGGAATCAGAGTTATGTTCACAGCATACAAATAGAGACGTTAGATGTAAGACTAAAATACACTTTTGGAAGGTTGCAACATAACACTTTTATTTCTTTAGAATTCAGAACAATAACATACAAGGACATTGAAACAGAGTGAGACAAAGCAGGCTGCTGCCTAAGGCTATGTCTACACTGCACACTCCTTGGGGTGGCATGTAAAGCCCCTCACCTGGCATGCCTCCTAACACCAGTATAAATAGCAGTGTAGATGAGGAGGCATTGCTTAGATGAGTAAAGACACAACTGAAACCGTAAAGTATGTATCCTGCGTGGTTCTGTACGTGCGCAGCCACTACCTCCTCCATCTACACTGTTATTTTTAGCAATATAGTGTCACTCTATGTCACTGCCGCCTCATTGCCAGAGACTTTCACTTCCACGTCTAGCTACACACTGCAGTGTGGACAAAATCTGCTTTTCACTGCAATGTACCTACACATACCCTACATACCACCACCAGTGCTGTGCAGTTTAGACATACCTTAAGTCAGGGAGGCAAAACTCACCCTCCCTTGTTCTAAGCTCTCTGCAGAATGACTCAGATCATAAGTTTCCTTACAGAGCCTCCTCGTTCTGGGTCACCACTTTTCCCAATGGCAGGACACACAGCCTCAATTGCTCTGGGACTGGGCGGTGGAGCTCCAGCACCCCCTTTGTCCCATTGTGAGCTCCTTTAGCAACTCCACCTTAGTTCAGACTCCCATGGAGGTTTTACCTTCCTATGGAGTGATGCAACCCAGCAAGTGTTTACAGTGACATGGGGCAGCCTTTGGAAAGTGAGGTAGCATTTTGTAATCACCTGGAATATTGCATGAGCAAGTCCTGAGGCTAGCAGAGGAAAACCAAGCTTAAGAGAAATCCCAATTTAAAAATAGAATGAGGCAGGACATAAAAGGATTTGAAGAGCAATTAGCAAAAGACACAAAAACAGAAAATTGTTTTTAAGTATCTCAGCATCAGGAAGCCTGTTAAACAACCAGTGGGGCCACTGGACAATTGAGGTGCTAAAGGAGCACTCAAGGAAGATAAGGCCATTGGGAAGAATCTCAATAATTTTTTTGCATCGATCTTTACTGCAGGACCAGATGGTATTCAAGCACGAGTTCTGAAGAAACTCAAATATGAAATTTGCCCAACTACTAACTGTGGTATGCAACCTATCACTGAAATCAGCCTCTGTACCAGATGACTGCAGGAAAGTTAATATAATCCTGATTTTCAACAACAACAAAAAAAAACATACAGAGATGATCATGGCAATTACAACAGCAAGCTTAATTTCAATACCCAGGCAAATTGGTTGTAACTATAGTAAAGAACAGAATTATCAGTTACATAGATGAAAATGTTTTGTTAGGGAAGGGCCAACATGATTTTTGTAATGGGCAATATGCTTCACCAATCTATAGGCATTCTTGGAGGGGGTCAACAAACATGTAGACAAGGGTGATCCAATGGATATGGTGTACCTGGACTTTCTGAAAACATTTGACAAAGTCCATCACCAAAGGCTCTTAAGCTAATTAAGCAGTCATGGGGTAAGAGAGAAGGTTCTGTCATGGATCAGTAACTGGTTAAAACACAGGAAACAAAGAGTAGGAATAAATGGCAGGGTTCCATAAGGAACTGTATTCAACGTGTTCATAAATTATCTGGAAAAACAGGAAAACAGTGAGGTGGCAAATCTTGCAGATGACACAACATTACTCAAGAAAGTTAGGTCCAAAGCTGATTGCAGAGAGTTACAAAGGGAACTCACAAAACTGGCCGATCAAAACTTTGCAGTCGGGCAAGGAAATTCAGTGTTGATAATGCAAAATAATGCACATTAGAAAACATAATCCTAACTAGACATACAAAATGATGGATCTAAATTAGCTGTTACCACTCAAGAAAGAGCTCTTAGAGTCACTGAGGACAGTTCTCTGAAAGTACATGCAGTGGTGGTTCAAAAAGCTAACAAAGTTAGGAGCCATTAGGAAAGAGATAAACAAGGAGACAGAAAATATCACATTGCCTGTATAGAAACACATCGTATCCTCAGTCCCTGAATACTTTGTGCAGTTCTGGTTGCCCTATCTTTAAAAAAAAGATATGTTTGAATTGAAAAAGTCCAGCAATAAGAATGTCCAGAGTTCAAGCTTTAATTTTTTTGAGAAAAAGCTGAAATTTTCTACTAAACCGGATGATGCATAAGAATTTGTGTGTATGTGTGTAAAAATTCCATAGGCAAGGGGAGCGTTTCCTGAAAGCTTTAATGGTGAATAACTTTCTTCTTCAGAGAACTGCAACCTTTCAAAATGGCCACCAGCTCTCATAATTGTCGACAGGAATGAGGCTAAAGCTGCCTTTAAGCAAAGAGGTCCTCTTTCAATATGAACACCACCTGCCATTATTTCCAACAACAGTAAAGTCAAGTTGCCCTCACAGAAGCTGATGGCCCATGTCCCCAACACAGAGAACCATTATCTTTTAAAGGTCATATGCACCTTGCTGTTCTGTAGAACAATAGAATATGCTAGCTGTTTTGAAAGAGGACAGTTCCACTTCAGAAGATACCAAGAGGTAAAGGCCAATTCTGTGTTGAGACCATGCTGCCGAAACCTCTCCAGGTTCAGATGTGGTACACATGCTGCTCTTAGTTCTCCAAAAAGAGATGTATGTCACCCGAATAGATAACACTGTATGGATCCACAATGTCCGCAGCTACATCACTGATGAAATGTTGCAAGGTCAGGGGATTCACAGCAGGGGATAATGGTTCCAATCTATCACTTTGCTCAGGAGCCGATTGTCTAAACAGAAGCATAGCAGAGTCCCACATTTCTTCTTCCCAAAAAGGGCCTGGGCACCCGTGGGAGATGCTTATTTATTCTGCGGATGCTCTCATTTCTGGGCCAGCCCCACAACCCTCACAGCCTGATTCTTCCAAAACTGGCCTCTGGGCATGGGGACAGGGACAGTTCTGGCCTGGCCCCAGCTCCAGGGGTCGGGGGGGGGTGGGGCAGGGTGTTCAAGAGCGAGGTACTTGGCTTGGTTTCTCCTCCAGTGCTTTAGGGCTCTAAATCGCCGCTCCCCCCAGCCCTTCCCCAGACACATGTGAGACAGACAGAAACTGCAGCAGGGTGGGAGCTGGTCATGCGAAGCGCGGGGGGGGGGCCTTCAGTGGCTGCCCCAGAGCATAGCCCTGCAGGACTTGGGGACCTTCCAAGACGATGGTAAATAACTCGGCCATGACTTCGCTGTAATGTCCTCCTGCTGCAAGGGACAAGGATCAAATCAGAGACGTCGGACACCCATGAGAACAGAAGGGGTAATTTAATGACACTGTGAGCCCGAAAATTTCCCTTCCCACCTCCCCATTGTCGAGGGACTGAATTCCCCACTCAACCCCCAAACGAAATCTTCTCTCTTCTCTAGTGACTTCCATCCCTCTCCACCCTATTGTGGAATGAACCTCTGCCCCCACTCCTCTCAGTCGCCCCACGAGAACGGTTCTCAACCTCCCACCAGGGGAATTCCACTCCGCTCCCAGAGCCCTCAGCCTCCTCGCCCCCCCAGCTGAGGGTTGGGAGGCTTTTGGCCGTAAGTGCCAAGGGGGTGAGAGACTGGAACACTTTCCCCAAGGGATCCCCATCCTCCTTAAATGTGATGCCATGGGAAGTAGCTCTGGGAAATGGGGCATTAAGCAGCCTCTGTTGACTGACTCCTCCAGTTCTCCAAGAGCAGGTGGGGGCTGGGGAACATGATACCAGAGACTAGGACACTGGCTGAGGCCGGAAGGGAGTGAAAGGCTCACAGAGGTGCTAGGGCGTGGCAAGCCCCTGAGCAAAACTCCCCTCTGCTGAGGCAATTCCTCGTTAAGCTAAATGCGGTGTCAATTTGAGGAAAAAATCAATAAAAAAATACAAATAAATAAAAAAGATGTCAATTATTTCTATTCCTCAGTGTGGTCGTCCCATGTTGGACAGACAGTGGACTGTCAAAATGAAATATTAAGCTAGCAGCCGGGGGTCCAACAACGACTGACTAGCCAGCAGGACACCCCATCTCAAGGTCTCCTGTACATCACGTCAGTTCCTGAAGATGAAGGCCCAAGGTCTGTAGAAGGAGGGACCCAGCCCCCTGAGAAACAGAGGCCTGGACAGAAGTCACTGCTCAGAGTTGCATTGAAAGTCAGGGATAGTGCCGGGGATGGAGCCCAGGAGTCCTTTTGTCAGGATCCACACATACCTCTAGCGGAACCTCCGCTTCCAGAGCTGGGAAGTTGCCAGCAGGACTCTAGTCCCAGTCTCCCTGGCTCCAGTGTGGACCTGTTTGTAGTGACTGGAGACAGTGGGTTGGGAATCAGGGCTCCTAGCTTTCTTGCTGGTTTTCCTCTATACCGTCTCCCTGCCACCAAAGGGTGAACCCATGAGGTGGTGGAAATCATATTTTGGAGATTTGTAGGGCAGTTTGGACAAAAAAAAATATTAAAATGTGAAATTGACAACCTTTGTTACAGGATGAATTTATGACAAATCTTTAAATATTAAATAGAAAGAGAGAAAGAAATAACAATTCATGGAAACATGTTATGATACCAAGTTTTTTCGACAGTCCTTCACTGAGGTTGAATAGGCTAAGGGCCCTGGAAAGATTAGCTGAAATGCTAACCCAGCTTGGGCAGCAGTTAGCTTCCCTTGAAAGGTGCAGAAAGATTGTCTTCCTTTCAGTTTATTCAAAATTCGTTCAGTCCCAATTGACTAGTTTTGTTAAGAAGTAAGAAAGGCATTGGAAATTCACAAAAAGCAAACTTGTTTTCCTCCTTCAATCTGTGGCAGAAAAACTCGGATAGATCTACTGGTCAAATCAATCTAGAAACAAGTGGAGCACAGAAGATATTTCAGTTCACTAACACACATCAAATTCCTTTCTTAAAGAATATCTTAGTTTAAAAATGCACAAACAAATTTTAATATAACTTGTTTCTTATGCTTCTCTTTCTAGGTCTGGTATGACCTTGCTGTGTAACCGAAGGAGAGGTCAACTTCCTTTCTTCTTAATCTCTGTATAGGGGATGAGAATTCTACTCGTCCTAGCAGCGACAGAGATTTGACAACGTAGGCATGTTAGAGCCCTTGTGCTCTAAGGACAATGGCAAGATGTTGTTTGGGCCAAGAACCTGATGGAGATTGCTGGCTTGTCCCTCAACCAAAGCCAATACGACATCTCTTTATTTTGCATCATGAGTTAGACCTTTCTCTAGCACCCCCCTGTCTACCGCCAGCCCTCAGGTGTTCTTTGGGATACGGAAGGCTGTTGGGGGTACAGGAACTGGATTTGTTACTGGCTCACTGGGTGGTTCTAGCCATGAGGGTCTCAGGCTAGACGCAGAGGCCCACTTCCCAGATACACGATCCACGTGGATTGATTTCCATTCCAAATGTTTGTAGTGTATTTCTTGATTATTTTGCCTAATGAATGATTGATTTCATCAGAAATTCTTAGTAGTGGCCGATGCCAGAAACAGAGCAATGTTTTCAAGTGCACTATGGAAGGCTTAGGGTTGGCTGTTAGGAAAACTTTTTCACTGGAGGGTGGTGAAGCTCTGATGGGTTACCTAGGGAGGTGGTGGAATCTCATCCTTACAAGTTTTTGAAAGGTCTAGCTTGGAACAAAGCCCTGGTTGCATGGATGAAGTTTGGCTTGGTCCTGCCTGCAGCAGAGGAGTTGACTAGATACCTCCTGAGGTCTGTCCAGCCCTAGTCTTCTATGATTCTAGGAATAGGGATCATTCAAACATGTGACTTGCTAGTTTTGCAGGATACAAATACAAGAAAAAGGTTAAGCTAGAACCATTTGTTTTCATTTCAAACAACTGAGGAAAAGAAGGATCTCTAGTTCGTGCATACTGAAAACTGAGTGTTCTGCTCATAATGTTCCTCCAGATTTTAAGAAGTAGTAGCCACACCTCCTCCTCGCTAAGCGTTATTCAAATCACAACAGGAAGAGAAGCCTTACTTTTCAACTCAATCAGTTCTTACATGTTGAATGAATAGCTGATCAACTGGAATGAAGAAAATATTCTTTCTGCACCCGCAGAGAGGCCTAGTGCTGCCAAAATCTGGTGAGTGGTTTCAATAACTTTCTGTGGCAAGTATCAGAGGGGTAGCCAGTGTTAGTCGGACCCGTAGAAGCACAGAGAATCTGTGGCAACTTTATAGACTACAGACGTTTAGGAGCATAGAGCTTTCGTGGTGAATACCACTTCTGGACCCCCAGTCTTAGGCAATGATCTTCCACAGTTTCAATGCTTTGACTTTCCTCTGACACTGGCAGCAAACATTGACTTCTCATATATATTTAACTAAAATTGTTTAATAGGTTATAACAACTATAGGTCTTAAGACTCTTGTCACAGTTTCAATTTCCATTCCTGAAAGGTTTAGTTTTTCAAAAACAAATAAAACTCTTTTGAATACATTTTAAAATCTACTTTAAATTTTTAAAACATGCTTTTTGGGATTTTTGGTTTGAAACAGCCATTAAAGTGGCTGGGAGTGGCTGTCTCATGTAAAACGCTTTTGCCTCTCTAGAATTGACTATTCCTCATCTACATCCACTCTGATGAAATTGGCCTCCTCAACAATGGTTCTCACTTACTGAGTATACGCCTTCCCTTCATGTGGTCATTATATAATGCCTGCTCTGTAACTTTTACTTGCCATGCATCTGAAGAGAAGTGAGGTTTTTTTACCACGAAAGCTTATGCCAAAATAAATCTGCTTGTAGTCCTTTAAGGTGGCCACTGGACTCCTTGTTGTTTTTGTGGATACAGTCTAACATGGCTACCCCGAACTTGACTTTTTACTGGAGTTCTGGACCCCATCTCATGCTGCTGGCTTCCAAAATGTTCTTTCTCTCTCTAAGCACTGATCAGCAAGAATGCTCATTGCCTTTTGGCTGTGCGACCATACAGACATCTAATGCCATCTGCTCTGAAGAAATATATTCAAGTTGTATCCTGGCTAGATATTAATCAAAGAATCTTTCTGTATTACTCTCCGTGAATTTGTGATCTGAAGTGTTTCTTGCTAGGGGGGTTTTTCGATTTACGGACTGCATGAAACAGAATGGAAAATCAAAGAGAACATCAAACATGTCCAGCGAATTCAACAACATTTGAAACCATATCATTGGTGTCTACTATCTCCTGCTGCGGGGAATGTAACTGTGGTATTTTAATGATCCCTTTTCCCTCCCCACAACCACCTTGTGCCTGACCTGAGATTCAGAGCTCTGAGGAATTCTGTCCCCTCAGTTGGCAGAACAAATAACCTCTGCGTCCAGTTACCCTTACACATCCATTTGAGTTCATATAAAGAGAAGATCTCTACTCTTGCATCAGGTTTGTTACATTAACGGGCAAAGACATAGTGAGTGGTCTGATTTTCTATCTCTTATTCAGTTCTAATTACCTGAGGAATAGGCTCCAAAATCACATGTTCTGTTCACCAAGAAAAAGATTCTGTTTCTTTCTCAAAGTGCCTGATGAGCTTCTTGGACCCTCCATGGAAAAATATTGGATTCAGGTCTTTCTATTTATCGTATACTAGACTAAATAATATAACATTGCGAGTAAGAATACTAGGCGATCTCCTCTCAAACACAAAACGCGTAAAACGAGAGCCTGAACGCTAGCAAGGAAAATGCAGAGAGTTATAGGGACTCTTCGAGGATTACGAATGTTCACTGGCAATCAGTACACTTTCTATCGCTAACAGTAAGATTCAATCAGGACATTCCATGGCAAGAGGCTATCGCTGATTTTTTATCTCGCTAACCGAGTTTTGGCATTGTGCTGATACTTCGCAAATTCAAAGACTTATGGTAAAAGTGGCATGTGAAAAATTTTCCAACAAGCAGAAGAAATAATAGTTCTCACTGCTTATAAAAAATCTCAACCAAAGACAAGCTGCTTCCTCCAAGTGAACACGCATTCAGGCAACAAATGCTTCCCCATTGGACTTTCACACGAGTACCTATCTGTGAATAATCAGATGGATGATTGATGTGATATATCATACCATTTTATTTTTCTTACTGAAACAAAGTGAGTACTTGTTAGTTTTATTTTAGAAGAAATAACCAGTTTTCTCCTATGTAAAGGATTTGCTTCGAGCCTCACGCTTAAGATGGTGGCCTTTTGTAGAGTAGAGATATAGAATATTTAATGGCCAGGTTTAAAGGGGAGTTTAAGGCGAAAAATGCGATGTGCCTCACGCTCGCACTAGGAAGAGGGCGAAGATATGATAGAGAGAAGATACCATTTAATAGGCAATGTGCGCAGATACTGGCTTCCCCAGTGCAAATACTTGTCCTGGCCTCCAATATGCGATCCGGTTCTCTACCTAGGTGGATGTGGTGTTATAAACAAATTTCGAGGGTGAGCGTGACATCGGAATAATATGTACCTTTACTTGCATAGAACATATTTCTTAGCATTTTCAGTTCTCTGAAAGTACGTAGGAGAAGGAAAAGGATCACATCCTTGTGAACACACTAGGGCGTATAATCCTCATACCAGGGAGAAACAGCAAATATCTTGTTATCTCTTTGATGTCAATTTGAATTGATATTCACATTCTCATCTAGTGGTGGACATAAGTGGGAAGGCTATGATAGTGGAATTATCGAGTAGAAGTCAGCGCGTGGTATATTCTCCTGAGCTAACGGGGAGAGATGCCAATGCTATATGTATACTGCAAGCAGTCGCAAATGTGCTCATGCTGAGAAGCGTCAGAGGGCTGGACTCTCCCACAGTTCTCCCCTCACTCAAGGTAATATCTTTACAGAGCACGCTTGAGGGTGGTCATGCAAACCTTTTCAGGCTTTTAGCTTGGAAGAGTCTTCTCTATTTACACGTGTAAGAGTCTAAGATAGCCTGAATGCTTGGTCAATAGCTATTATTTTTAGTAGTTTAAACTTTCACCATTCTTGTGCGATATATATGGTTGTCTTTCTGCATGATATAATTTTTTTTCTTTCCTCTACCTACCGATTATCAAGTAGTATACATATCGCATGCAATCAGTTGTTGTTTGGGGGTATGAATTGGGAGAGTACATTACAAGTGGTATATAAATTGTTGTACAAGAAGCTTCATCTTAGAGATTGACTTAAACTGGCAGCAGGCCCTCAGGCACATTGAACTGGATACTCAGGCAGTTGCAGATAGCGCACACCAGAAAAAATCAGTACTGCAATTTAGTGTCCTCTTCACTATAATATAAAGGGACAATTTGACGTATTCAGAGTAAGGACTTGTGGATACATCGAGCTAGTTATAAGTACTGGTGATGTCGCTTATGATTAAGAGAAAGGACTCACAGTCAGTAAGAAATAATGCCAGCTGGTTTGAAGGTATTCTATGCAGCGAGTGTATAAGGATACTGCAGTGGAGTCACGGGGAGGACCACATAAGAGAGAGATGTTTACTTAGATTCATTAGTGTACTCTTTCGCTCTCTTGGGTAGGAATGAGCTTTTACCATCAAACTTTCACCTATGCTGTGAGCCGAAGGAGCCCATGTTTCTACATATACTCTCCACCTCAGAACTCCAGTTTAGTTGTTATACGCTGTGCAAGAAGACGAGACTATGCTTTGTCAATAGAGATTCTTCATCCTATAGTTCTCTCCCCACACGTCATATGTGGCGAGACCGCAGGTATAGAGATAATATCATTACGAGCTCTGTTGCTATGGATATGAGGATGGAATTTGCAACTTGGAAAAAGTCAATAGAATAACATGATAAGCTCTACAGTCTATCATGTGATATCCTACACCTAGGGAACAAATCTTTACTGATATATGGAAGCTCTCAACAAGAGCATGACACGTGTTTCCTCTGTATTTATGGAAGCTAATTCTCGGAGTTTGATACACCTGATGGGTTGTGGATTTTCTATTAATTTGTCGGATTAGAAAATGCGGCTGATACAATCAGCTGTTTGTAAAAATTATGGAAAGGTGCTAGAGTGGTATATGACGGCTTAATCTACCGCTCCAAGCACCTCGTTGCTATAGATCAGGTGGCTGAGTGACACCTGGCTTTTTAGTTTCATAATAAGAAAGTTATATTTGCATTGCCAGACTTTGCATTGTTTGTGGGTTGACCCATTTTCTACAATGCTGAACCTAAATCGCTTTCCGAGAAACAGACTTCTGAAATTCCAAAGCGCTTCACCTCCTTCTTTTAAGTAATTCTTCTTCTCTGCATTGTCTTTCCCCTTTCGGGTTTCTTAAATAGCACAGTATTAGTGTGATTCACTTAAGAATTAGATTTACTTTTACTTTACTAACAATTTTGGTATTTCTACCTGAAATGATTCTTAATTAATTTTATTAGCTATCCACATACATCACAGTAAAGAGGGAATACGGCATTTAAAGTGTTCATATATAGCATTTTATAATAAGGTAGAGTTTATGATGTTTTTAGGGATATTTCTGAACCCTGGAAATGATAAGGATAAGATAGATACATTAAAATTACATTTTGGCAGAAAATACTTTCTTTATCAGTGGGCTATTACTATAATTTTTTTCTCTTGACGTTTCTTTATGGTTTCTATTAATGGTGAAATGTGATTAGTACAAAACAGGACAATTGAAACTTGTGTGTAGTGCGTGTGTGCACGTGTTTTAAAAATTTTTCACATTGCAGGTAAAAATTGTAAAAATTGGTGGCGAAATACCCCTTACTAGGAAAGAGGGTTTCCAGATGATGTGACTTTAATGCTTCATTTCATATGGAAATTGGAATTCCTATCTTTGGTTGTTTCTTTGTCTCATGGAGACATCAAGAACTTTTGTATTAGTGACGCTTGTTTATAAACGGGGTGGGCAATCTGAAGAAATAAAAAATTAGGAACTGTAATAAAAAACAACAACAAGAAGGACAAGTTTTGTGCAAAGAGCTTTCTCAGAAAATGACTGAATATTATGTGTAATATTGTCACCATGGTTTAATTTTTATTTGTAAGACTTTAAAACAAATGATCTCAACTATTAACGTGCTCGATTTAAAAAGTCTTACCACTATTTCCAGTTTAGACCCGGTCAGAATCTGTCTCAATAACTTTACCTTTTAAAGCAGATTTCAGGTAGGAGCCATGTTAGAGATGTTTGAGTGGGGTCTGGCTGTAATTTTTGCATTGGGCTGAGTTGGCGGGGATGTTCATGCCATTTTTGTTAGAGATATGTTGTTTTACTCATCTGTTAAGGCAGTTCAACTGTCAAAAACCATCTTGGGATTTTAGATCCTGCTTCCATTTCCTGATTTCAATGCATCTAAAATCCATATTAATAGTTTGAATAAAAGAGGAAAGTGGTATTTCCCCTTTGAGGTTCATATAAAATTATAATCTTTGTAAACTTTACTAATCATTTTCCTTTAAAGGATATCTTCTATTAGAGAGTGGCAGAAGGTTCACATACAAACACTCGCATTACTGTCCTGTTTTCTTTCTATTCTCTCTTTCACTCATGCCGTGCTGGTAATATCAAATTTTCATTCTGCATGAAAGTTTTGGGAGCTTGCATGCCTCTTCTACCCCAACCGTCTGGAACCGCCCAAAGTGGCAAAATTGAAATAGGAAAAAACCCTGTTGAAACAAGAGGTTCATGAATACAGCAGATCACAAAGTTTCCAGTGGAATAGCTCTCCATCAGATATGGACTCAAAACATTGCACGGAATCATGTTGCTTGTGTCAGCACTTTGAATGGAAACCAGTCAGGTTCATGTGCACAACTGCTCATCTGAGGGGCAGCTAAAATGTCCGGTTCCCAGGCTTCCCACTCTCCAGGGTCCTCTTCCTGTGGGCTTCCCCTAGACTGCCCCTCTCCTCATATACCCCCAGGTTTCCCCCAAAGTCTCTTTCTCTCAGGACCCAGAAAAGAAATGTTGGGTGGAATAGCCCATCCACTCATCACTTTGGCCACCAATTAGGCCTAATATCTGATATACCAATTTTGGTCTATTAATTTCTGGTTCCACATCTTCTGTTTTTACCAAGCATGATTTCAACATAGTCCTTGAGTAATGGACCCTAATTTAGTCTTTTTGTCTAGTTCTTTTGTACCTGTTTATAATATTTATTATTGAAAAAAGCTTGACTTATTTAGCCAACAAGTTTTGTTATTCTAACATTATTATATAATGTTTCCTATATATTTTTACATTAGAGATCACAATTAGAGCAAATTTGCAGGCCCCGTCATCACAGCATAATGGCAGGAAAGGAATTTGGCTATGGGGGAGGTTTGGAGACCTTCCCTTGCCTGACCCCTCTGCTGTTGAAAGTAGTGTATGGTTGAGAGTTGCTTTACAGTGAAGCAGCCCTGCCTTAGTTCACCTTTGAAGCAAATAACTGTTGCTTATAATACTTGAACCTCAACCCATTGCCAGCGCAGCTAATCCCTGAAAGGCGGGTGGGGTCACCATACACACTTCCAGGAAACCGGTGAGAGGACCAGATCTCAGGTTTAAATCCAATGATTTTGGGTAACAAGTGTAAGAAGGGAGACGTGACAGCTCTTCCCCATAGGATCTAAAGAGAGAAATTAGATGGGATGGTGGTCACATGACTCTGTATGGAATTTTGAAGGGCTGACTTCCCCGGGTGCCCTTGCTGCAGCTGGATGATCTCTGTCAAGCTTATCAGCCTGTGGACAGGTTCTTTTATTGTTTGTAACATGTTTTCTGTGCAAAGCTTTCACCTTAAAAATAAATGTCTTTGCCTCGAAAAGGTTGTGTGGTAACTTAAAGCTGCTGGCAATCATGCCAATTATAACCTTTGGAGAGAAAGCCAAGGAGAGACACTGGCCTTTAAGGTAGTCTGGCTTGCTAGGAATACCACTGCATGACAGGGGGAATTGTGCAGAAGGAATACCACTCGCAGGAAGGAGACTGATGTGGATCTTGTCCCAAGAGAGGTGATGGCTGAGGAACTAGGGCGAGTGCCCTTCAGCAACCAAGGAAGAATACAAGCGCAGTTGCCTGGTGTATGACACACTTTTGTCAATAACCTTCCATCTCAGCCCACAACCCCTTATTCTTGTAACACTGGACATTCCACCACTGCTTCTACTAAAGCAGGGTTTCTCAAACAGGGTTACTGATTCTGTAGGGAAAGCTCCTGGCGGCCGGGCCAGTGTGTTTACCTGCCGGCTCTGGCTGATCGTGGCTCCCACTGGCCAGGGATCATTGCTCCAGGCCAGTGGGGGCTGCTGGAAGCAGTGGTCAGTACGTCCCTCGGCTTACTCTCTTCCAGCAACTCCCATGGCCCGAAGCAGCGATCCGTGGCCAGTGGGAACCACGATCAGCCAGACCTGTGAACGGGGCAGGTAAACAAACCAGCCTGTCCTGCCTGGGGCTTTCCCTACAGAAGCGACGACCCCTCTTTGAGAAACCCTGTACTAAAGCAAGTTAATCCTGACACACCTTGTCTTCTAGGCCCAGACTATCCGCATGTTTTAGCTCACACTTGACATGCAGCACCCTGAGCTACCCTAGTCCTGTCTGGTCTAATGACTCTACAAGTTCCCCTGAATCCTGATGTATAGCCCCTCTTGTTACTCCAGTCTCAGGCTTTTGTTCATCTCTGACATGCCCCTTAATCCTGACTCCTTGAACACCCATTCAGTTGTGCATGGAAACTTGTTGTAAAGTTCCTAACATTGGATTCTCACAGTATCAGTCTACAAACCTTGTTTTCTCAGGGAAAAAAAGCTGTGAAAAAAATATTGTGATGAACATTTCCAAGTGTATCCCTGACTGGAAGTTCTAGGGGGATTTTCAGATTTATGGACTGCATAGAAGAGAGGACGAGAACAAAGTGATGCATTACCATTTTCAAAAACATGAACTGTATAGCAGTGACTAGCTATCTCCTGGTGCCAGGAGACATAAATGGTGCCTTAATGATACCCTTTGTGCCTGACCTGAGATTCAGAGCTCTGAGGGATTCTGCCCCCAAACACTGGAAGACCAAATATATACACCCTGACTTTAATTATACTCTACATGATCTATTTGAATTCCAGCAAGAGAGATCTCTTTCTCTCAGCAAGCAATTTTAACATTGCAGGACAAAAACTGGGGTGAGTATCATAATTCTTTTTGAAGTCTATTGCCAGGAGAAAGCTACGAAATCAATTCGGTCTTCTGAGAAAGAGATTGGCTTTCTCTTCTCAAAATGTTGACTCCTTTGACACCAGAATGATTTTCTCTCACTAAATAATTTGCAGTAAAATGGGACAGACTGCCTGAAATATCCTGAGTGCTGCATGAGATTGTACAAGCATATTAGAGTAGACCCTCAGGTGGGGTTGATCAGCACAGCTTTGTGCAGCTGGCGGATCAGGTGCCAGCTCATGCCCGCTCCCCTCAGCCTCACTGAAAACTGGCAAATGCATAGCTGGATATGGTTCACCTGTGTGTTCATACTGTTAAAATAGGTGTTAGATTTATAGAGATGTGTTTAAACTTTATGAAATGCTTGCAAATTGCGGCATGCATTCATCTCACTTATCTGTGTTCCATGTTACAAGGTTACAAGTGTTTTGCTCTGTTACTATAAAAGTGCTTCTTATGAAACTGGAAACGCCTCCAGTCAGGAGGGAAGCATTACCAAGAGTGAAATACTAGTTTACCATAAGAGGTGTCATCTCCCGCCCAACAAAAGAAGGCCTATCAACGTCAGACAAACCAAGACTTTGATGATTGTTTTCTCTAAACCCAGGAAGAGGGAATGTGCACAAATTCTCATCCCATCACAGCTTGAATGCTGGTGGAAGGAAATAAATATCTCTGTCAAGGAGGAATTATCATCAGTACGCTGCTAGGAATTTGGGGAGGGCAATATTTCCAAGCTTAAGCAAGGGATTCCCAGGCTGCTTGCCTTGGGTTAGCCCTAAAGGACATATAAAGCTTGTGCATTACTGCAGCTTCTATTAATTTTTGGAACCTAAGACTGTAACTCGGTGTGTGTGTATGTCTACCTGCTTTAAGCTTGTAATAACCCTCACGTTTCTTTTTCCTAGATAATAAACCTTTAATTAGTTTATTATAGGATTGACTACAAGCCTTGTCTGTGGTTTGAGATCTGAGAAGCAACTGATCTGGGGTAAGGGACTGGAAGTAACCGGAATATTATTGTATTTTTTCTTGCAAGGGACCATCCGTCACAAAAACGGGCTTGCCTGGGTGGCAAGATACATCGCAGTGCTGGAGAGATCTGTCTGTGACTCAGTTTTAAGGCTGTTATAGTTCCTGAGGTGTTCACCCTTGATACTTGGTTGGTGAAATAGAGTTACAGAACACACAACCAATTTGGGGTTTGTGAGTAACAGTCTACCTTGAATTTGGCACTCATGGTCGTGAGCCACTCCAGACAGATTGACGAGCTCCATCAACCTCAATAGAGCTACAGTGATTGACATTGACTGATGATCTGGCCCATTGTGCTTGCATGTGCTAAGTTAGAGTGTACTCTAAGTAAAGGAAAAAGACAATAGTAAGATCAAAACACCCGGTTGGTTGCAAAGAATTAAGTTGTAAGGGATTTTTCTAACAATATGGTTAATTTCTTTGAAAGTAAAATGTTTTGTTTTAAAATTCCTTAGAAAGGGTTTTGTGCTGACGAATTATCCCTAATCAACAGCTCTGGCAAGAGAAAATCTCTCTTTAAAGACACTGCAGTACAGAACTGGCTGCACTGGCTTCCCCAACACACCATTTTCTGCCTCCATGGAAGGTCTTTCAGGTTCAGCGTGGATTCACACTCATAATACGGTGAAAGTAAATAGCTCTTATATGTTTCAGATTTACTGGCAATTTGACATGGAAGAACATGCAAATGGGGACCTATCAGGCTTCTAAGGGAAACATGCACTTGGATGTGGTTTGACCTGCGCTTCCCAATGTGTCTCGTTGTGACTGTCTAGGTGGATGTGAGGTGTATATTCAGTGTGAAACTCGTAATGTCTCTGCTTCCAAAATATCTTCTGAGAAGGACAGGACAGTCCTCCAACTTTCTCCAATCATTCTGAATAAGCAAGAGAGACTGACATCTCTACCATGTATTGGAAGATCAGCTACTGCAAAGTGAGCATGGGATGGGTAGACTGCTCCACAGATGTTTTACTTGGTGTTTAATAGGGTCCTTTCCTCTTGAGGTGGAAGCTTGCCCAAGCTCACTTGCTGCCTCCAGTTTCCAGTTTTAAGCTGATGTGAGGGGCCAGAGCAGGGGTGAGGATCCCACACATAGTTTTCATTCAGCCTCCCTTTGCTTGATTCTTCTGTTCATTCATATACCCGGAGTTAATATACACTTCCTCACTGTGAATATTATTCTTATTAATTTCAGCACGAATGGTGTTTATTTAATTTAATCAGAGACTTTATTCTAAATCCGTGGTTTGAATTGACATATGAAAATAGCATGGTTCCTAATGAATGGTTTAATTATGGAAGGATGCTTTCAGGTATCTAAAAGGGTGTCATCAGGAGGAGGGAGAAAACTTGTTCACCTTAGCCTCTAATGATAGAACAAGAAGCAATGGGCTTAAACTGCAGCAAGGGAGATTTAGGTTGGACATTAGGAAAAAGTTCCTAACTGTCAGGGTAGTTAAACACTGGAATAAATTGCCTAGGGAGGCTGTGGAATCTCCATCTCTGGAGATATTTAAGAGTAGGTTAGATAAATGTCTATCAGGGATGGTCTAAGATAGTATTTGGTCCTGCCATGAGGGCAGGGGACTGGACTCGATGACCTCTCGAGGTCCCTTCCAGTCCTAGAATCTATGAATCTATGCTAGACGTCTAATATAAGGTTGATTTTCTACCACTGCACGCTCTTCTGTACTGTAGGTCAGATTGTTGCAGCAATATCTGGCTATTTATTTCCATATCAATTAAGTTATATTTACAATTGCTAGACTTGCAATAGGTATTTCAAAAGTACTGACTTGGAGATATATCTGCAATTATCGATGAGTTCCAAGCTAGCTGACTTTTGAAATGCTGCAAATTTGTTTACATATTTTTTCTTCCCATTTACCTCTGTTTTGTTTTGTTTTGTTTTGTTTTGTTTTAAGGAAGAAAAAACTTGGGAATTCCCCAGTGACACAAAACTTTATTAAGAGAAATTAACATCACACAGTAGGCATGATATTACTTGGCTTGTCTATCTTGACTTGTTTCTGTGTATCTAGATGGCGGCACCCACCTTCCACCCCAACTTAATTCCTCTTCAATAATAAGTATCATCTTTGATTTCTTCTTTAAGTATCCCCCAGCAGCATAGACCATATCTGGAAAAAAATAATGCAGGGGAATCACACTGGGGTGACTGAGTTCATCCTCCTAGGGTTCACAGGCAGTCCACACCTACAAACCATCCTCTTTGTGGTATTTTTGGTTATCTACATTGTCACCCTGGTGGGGAATCTTGGGATGATCGCATTAATTATGGCTGAGTCCCGACTACACACCCCCATGTACTTTTTCCTTCTCAACTTGTCCCTTATAGATACTGTTTACTCCTCTGTTATTGCCCCCGGGGTCTGGTGAACTTCTTAGCAGAGTGTAAAGCTGTTTCCTTTGCTGGGTGCTCCATGCAATTTTTCTTTCTCTCTCTCTGTGCAAATGCTGAAACTTTGCTTCTGGCCGTGATGGCGTATGATCGATTCATAGCTATATGCAAACCGCTGCTGTATATGATTATCATGTCAAGGAAAGTCTGCGTCCAGCTGGTAGCCGCATCATACTTCTACGCCTTTGTCAATGTCATTGTGCACACAGGCTCATTGTTCAGCCTGTCCTTCTGTGGTCCCAACATCATCGATCACTTTTTCTGTGACATCCCCCCACTCCAGAAGCTCTCCTGCTCCAGCACTCACATGGATAGCAGAGTGCATTTCGTCTTTGCTGCTATAACTACATTGAGTACTGTCCTGATCATCCTCATCTCCTACATTTATATTATCCTCAACATCTTGAGGATTCAGTCTGTGGAAGGAAGGCGCAAAGCTTTCTCCACCTGCGCCTCCCACTTGACGTCCGTTAGCATATTGTATGGGACTCTGTTCTTTATGTATTTAAGGCCCACATCCGGCAACTCATCCGATCAGGACAAAGTGGTGTCCGTATTCTACACCCTTGTGATCCCCATGCTGAACCTCCTGATCTTCAGCCTGAGGAACAAGGAAGTGAAACACGCCCTGAGAAAAGTGATCTACGGGACAATGAATGATTCTTTAGTGGTTGGATGATGATCATAGAATCATAGGATGAGCAGTGACCTCGAGAGGCCATGTAGTCCAGTTCCCTGCAGTCAAGGCAGGACTAATAACTATTATTGACATTGAATCCTACTAACATGTTGATTTAATCATCAATAAAGCCGGGGCAGGTTCAAGTTTCTATTATCATTGATGAAGTTTGTACCATTCCCTGTTTCTTTCCTGTGTAATCGACTGGCGAGTGTGTGCTGTCACTTCCATGTCCCTTTCTGCAAAAGGATCTGAGTTGTTACAGCCCCCAGCCACGGAGATTTACCTCAAGCTGTCGAAGCTCATGCTTCTGGCTCTTCAGTTCTCCAGTTCAGTCCCTTGGGAGTCACGCCAGGAGCTGTCACATATGGCAACAAGCCAGCTAGAGGGTGGTATGCTCTGTTGTGCACTCAGCGAGGGGGTCAGCACGTCAAGCTGCTGTACGTGTTGTGTGTAGGCAACAGCAGGAGGGTTCCAGGTGTTGGGCTACTCTGTGGGCCTCATTTTCCTCTCACTTCCACCAGTACAAATCAGGTTTTGCCTTTTTTCTCATTTTTTGTTTTGTTTACCAAAATTAATGGGGTTCTGTCCAACGAGGCCTTGGTAATTCCCTGCAAGGTTTGGAATTGGTTGTCTGTGGGGACAACCAATCACACTGTAGAAGCTAAGCTTGGAGGATCTCTTAAGGAGCCAGCAGGATTGTCCTGATGAAGGTGGGTGGGGAGAAGGGCCTGGATGCAACTTTGGTCTCTGACCCAGAACGCCCTGCCTTCCTAGAGCACCTCCCTTCTGAGGAGCTCAAAGCATGTCACAGGCCTGAGGAATTTACCCTCCTGTCTGCCCTGGGCAAACAAGAGACAAAGGAGAATATGTTTCATGATAGTCGGGCCCTGCTGCCTTCACCCCCTTCCGCTTCCACTCCTCTGTCTCAGATCTCCCCTACCCTTGCAGCCTTCATGTTACCCTATAGTCTGCCCACACAATGGGGAGCAAGGGGGACAAAGGGGCAGGGAGCTCAGGGGGAGGCGTAAAGAACAGTAGGGGGGTTAGGCGAGGGCCATGGAGCGGGAGGGCACAGTTTACATGGGTAGGGAAGAGGGAATTCCAGAGGGTGGAGAGAAGCAGATTTGAGAGAAGGTTGCTGGGAAGGAAAGCGGCAGGGGGCAGGATTCAGGGAGTTGAGGGGAAGGGCCCTGTGGGATGGGGGAGACTGGTAGGGATCAGAGATGTGGGGGAGTCAAGAGGAGGTTGGGAAGGAGAGAGGAAAATGTACATGGGGAAGGAGCATCTCAGGGTCCGTGAGGGAATTTAGTGAATGGGTTTTCATGGGGGGGGGCACTTCTCAGGCCTTTCCCAGGCCCCTCACCCTGGCAGCTGCCACCCCACCCATCAGCCCCAGCTGGCCCCTCTACCCTGGGCAGCAAGCTCTCAGGATAGGACTGTTTGCTCTGCAGCCTCAGCCCTCTGTTGATTCCCTGCCCTGGGGGAGCTGCTGCCCCATCCGTGTCAGGTGGAGCAGTTCTCGGCTGACAGGACAAAGGGGGCAACCAGTGAACAAGCATCCATGGAAGGACGGGGTTGCTACCTGCTCCAGGGTGGGGGGACATTGCAGCCACTGGAGGTGGCAATAGACCAGGGAGTTTGGGTCAGTACCATTCTCTTCCCTTGTGATGCCTCCCAGGGATACCCAGGGCTGTGAGGCACTTCGCTACCACATGCCCTTCGCGTGAGAAAGCCTTGTCAGTGCGTGCCAGGGGGTCACTCCCCTCTAGGCCTCTGCAGGTCTTGCTCTCGCGGTATAGGTTAGTGATGCGCACACACCAACCCTCGAGTATCGCCCTGGAGTGTCCAGCCCCAACCCACCAGACATGAAGAATTACTAGACCCGGTGTTCTCAAACTGCATCTTACCAATTACACCACACTCCACAGCTCCATTTAATACACCACACTCACACTCACACTTGTTCACACAGAAAGCAAGTATGTTTATTTAACACGGCGATTCAAATGATAACCAGTAGAAATATTAGAAACAAATGGTTACATATAAAATAAAATCATGACATGCACACTCAAGCCTAAACTCGATTAATAGAACATTGTCCTGTCATAAGAGCAAAAGCCCCAAATCCTTCCAGTCAGGTGTGGCTCTGATCTTCTATACATGAGACAAGCAGGCAGTCCTCTTGTCTCCTCAGTGGGAAGATGCAGAGTTTGTCTCTTTATCTACAGTTATAGTCCAAAACTCCATTGTGTGCACTTGTAGGATAACTCCCGCTGCTTGTCTGTCTTTTCCTGTCCAGGACACTCTGCAAGGATTTGATTGACATTCTGCTCAGAGTGTAAATGATGCCCATTGTGAACCATACAATACTCAGAGTACATGTAGATAGACCAACAAACATCTCTTGTCTGAAAGAAACTTGGATTTTCTCACCAGTTCCAAGTCACAGACCTTAAGAACATAATTTTCAGTCTAAATACATAATCCCTCACATGTTATTGGTATGTACATTTTGCAATGATTAAGATGACCAGTGTGACACAGGCTTTCAGTAGAGGTCTGGCATGACACTCTTTGGTGAACTAGTATGTAGATACCAGGCCCAGGGGATCCCGGAAATCCTAATGCACCCCTGTGTCTCCAGCCAGTTGGCACCAAGAAGTCCCTGGGTCACCCCCCCACATCTGTGTCCCAGTAACACTCATGCTACTGACCGAGGAGACCTCCAGAGTAGAAGAGACTGGGAAAAGGGGAGCAAGGACAGGGTGGGGAGGACTGAGTCCCAACCCCCCAGGGTCTGATTTACTCTGTAGGGACAGTTCTGCACTGGTGCTGCAGGAGCCCAGGGTGAGAGCTGGGGTGTCCTCTCTGGGTTCAGGAAGGGGCTCATTCACTGCAGGGAGTCAGGGTGTCCACAAGCACTAACTGCTATCCAGAGTATTTATTAACCACCCAGGAGAATGGGGCCAAGGGACATATGGGGATTTGCCAATGACTCTGGTTTTTGGGAGAGGGCATTGTGGGGAGGCTCTAGGGAAAGATGATTACTGGGTAGTGCACTGGCAGGGGTTATTTGGTGCAGATGAGCCCGAGGGGTGGCCCCTGGGGAAAGACACAGACAAGAGAGTGACACTAAAATATCAGGGACAGAGCTAGTAATAGCCAGAGGGGATGGGAAGAGAGAGGCATGTTGCCCTGGGAACACGAGAGGGAGCCACTTCAGCCACCATCTCAGGCCAGCAGTTGCGAAAGGACATGGGTAGGGAGAGGAGAAGGGATTCTGGGCTGGGGTGACTGCAGAGAGTTTGGCCCAGAAATGCTATTACTGATTATTTTTATCTCTACATGTTTCAATCAATGTCTCTATTTTTCTTTTATTTAATCCTCTTATTTCCTCTTTAACCGTAGAAAATCTTCCTTCTGGGACTAAGGTTCAGCTGCATCCCTTGGGACTGTTCCAGCAACTCAAAAGAGACCTATTAACTGTGGTAACTATGGCCAACCCAACATTCCATAACAGGTAAAAAGTATCTTTTCCCCAGTTTTTATCCCATTTTCACATCCCATTCCTTTAACTTGCTGTCAGTCTTTGACACACTCTAAGGTTATGTCTATACTACTCATTGGATCGGTGGGCAGTGATTGATCCAGCGGGGGGTCAATTTATCACGTCTAGTCTAGACACGCTAAATCAACCCCCAAGCGCTCTCCCATTGACTCCTGTACTCCACCATTGCGAGAGATGCAGGCACAGTCAACAGGGGAGTGGCAGCAGAACAGATGGGGCAGGGATGGGGCCTCAGGGAAGGGGTGGAGTGGGGGCAGGGCCAAGGACAAGCGGGGACTCAAGCATGCATTGGGTAGAGGAGAAGTCAGCGCCTATGCTGAGATGTATAAACAAAGAAATATCAAGGAGGATTAGAGAGATATTACTTCTGTATATGCCAATGGTGAGATCATTACTGGGATATTGTGTCCAGTTCTGGTGTCCACAGTTTAAAAAAAAGTGTGTTGGAAAATTTGAGAGGTTTCAGAGAAGATCTGCAAGAGTGATTCAAGGTTTGAAAAAACCTGCTTTTTACTAAGAGATTTGGAGCTCAATGCATTTACTTAGCAAAGAGAAGATTAATCATGATCTAGAACTACTAAGGAAAAAAATAACAGCTAGTAGAGGGCTCTTGATCCTAGCAAACAAATATAGAACAAGATCCAGTGTCTAGAAATTGAAGTTAAATTTATTTTTAATTGAAAATAAAATTCAACTTTTACAGTCAGGGTAACTGATCTGGAGCAGCTTCTGAAGTGAATTGATAAATTCATCATTATTTGGGGTCTTTAAATTGCAATTGGATTTCTTTCTAAAATATCTGCTCTTCTTAGTTCAACCACAACTAACTTGGTTGATAATGAGCTGCTTCTTACCGACTATGGATGAATAATTTCCCCCACAGCAGGAATTATTGGACAGAGTTCTCTGGCCAGGTGTTATGCTGAAAGCCAGACTAGTAGATAATTATCATGGTTGCTGCTGGCCTTGAAATCTAATTAGGCAGAAACTTCTGTTGTTCCACAATTGTCCTTTCAGGGTTCATTGAACCTTCTTATGGAGTATCTCGTATTGGCCACTCTCGGAGACAGGATAGCAGACTAAATGGTTCTCTCTGCTCTGGTCAAGTGTGGCACTTCTTGTGTAATTGTACAGCAGCCAGTCTGTAATTGTATCATAACTTGTCATGTGACATGAAAAGTCAGAAACTTGTCAGTTCCACTTAGAAGCTGTGAAGTGAACATGAGGTTCTGAGACTAAAAATATTCTGTATTGTATTTTTTAAATGTGCTATTTTTTAAAATTAAAGAAAGTTTTCAAATACTTAAACATATGTACATTGCATTTCAACAGGCTCTCACCATGTTTTTATTTCATGTTAAAGGCTTCCTTTAAGCCCTCCAGTGCCCGTGTTTCAGTTATTTTCCCCCAGTTTCTTGGGAGATCTGCTGGGTTAGCATTATAACTTTTAGCTAACAGGTGATTGAACTTCTGAAAAACAAACTTCCAGTAATCAGAAGCCTCAATGCTCGGATCTGGCTGAATGCGCCAGTCTGGGTAATAGACACGATAATCTTTGTAGGGATGCTTGTTCCATTTTGTGTCTGAATTTCGGAATGACTTCTCAGAAACCACTTCAGATGAGCATATATCATAGACAAGTTTTTGTGTATCAAGATACCTGTAACTGCATAATCCCTGTGGCCGATGCACAGATGCAAAATGCTCCTTGTGGTCACTGCCTCCTGCTTCACAGGGGACTTTACAGAATGGACACTGCTTCCCACAGCCACACACTCGCTTAAAAATTTCATCCTGGGGTTTTAATGGCAGATTGGAGATTTTGGTGTGAATATCCAAACCACCAAATTGGGATAAGATTTCTTGTTCCAGATCCAGAAGAAAGGTTTGAATATTAGCACGAAACTGGCCTGGTTTTGCTGTGTTTTTAAACTGTATCCCAAGTAAATTGTCCTTGGAAATGACTAGGTCCTGCTGCAGCGCTTCACAAAAGTTGTTTAAAAATGCCAAGACCGTGGTGTTTTTTTCATTTTTAGAGCCTTCCAGAACTTCCCTCACTTTGTTTACTATTGTAGAAAGAATCTTTTTCTCCAACCCTCCCAAACGCTGAGTTTCCCTGTAATGATCCATCATACGTCTCTGAATCCAGGTTTTGATAAATTCTTCATAGTTTTTAATATATTTCACATAGTTATCAAAGTTCATCTCCTCCAGAAGCTTTTTCTGTACAGTGAACTGGAGGAAGGTCCGACTGCTATATTCAATGGACTCTGCCCTGTTGAGAATGTCATCTACTATCTCTATTCCTAGTCTTTTGTTGATATAAACCTCCAAGGCAGGTTTGAGACATTGATCACAGAAATCCCTGGCCCTTGTTTGGTTCTCATCTTTTTCCAAATACAGGTCAGTAAATGTGGAGAAATACTGAGGTTTCAGCTTCTCTAGACGACACTGAGGATCATTTTGTTTGATAAAATCTTCATGCATCTTCTGAAATCTCCAAGCTGCCTCCCCCAAAATATGACTTTTCAGGTCAACTTCAAAGCAAGCAGTAGCGCCAAGTTTTTTAACGTCCTCCTCTTGGAGCCTCTTGTTGATAATGTTCAGCAATTCTCTGCAATAGATTTCATCATAGTCCACTCTGGAATTTACCTTTTCTTCAGTGTATCTTTTACCCTCATCTATTAAGGATTTAGCAAGTTCTTCTGTGTGAACAGCTGTTTCACGTTCCCCTATGAACAACAGTTTTTTCATAGGTTTGATCCATGCTGAATCTAGATACTCCTTTTTCATTCTGAAATTCTCAATTCCATGAAACAACAAACTACCTGATTCCTGTAGCTTCTGCCTGACGGCACTCCCTCTATTTTCCAGGTCCTTTCTCAACTGAAACTCCATCTCTCGATAAATTTCACGTTTCTGTAAACTGCTGAACTTCAACTCTGACAGTGTTTCTTTCCACATGTTTTCAAATTTCAATTTCAGTTCCTCATTCTCTAGTTTATGTTTTTTGTTCCTACATTCATCCAAGACCCTGTCAACTTTCCCTTCAATTATCTGCATGTATGAGGTCTGGATGTTTTCTCTCTTGAGCTGGCCTTTTCGAATTCGAATTGCTTCCTCGCACTTGTTCTCGGAGTAGCCCTCAAGTTCATTTTTGAGGCAGGTTGCACTCCTGATAAAATCTTCTTTGTACTTTTCTATCAGGTGCAGATTCGAAACTCCACTTTCAAAATAATCTTGTAAATTATCCAAAACTTTTTGTTTCTCGTGCTGCAGTTTTTCCTGTGCCTCATTCTTCAACATGGATAAGGCACCAGCCTGTAGTTTCTCTGATGTCTGATTCTGAATGACAGTTTCCTTTTCAGATACCCAGAGATGTATCTCTTTGCGGAAATGCCATTCCCACTCAGAATACTTCATAGACAGCTGGTTATAAGCTTCAGCTACAAGGCTGTTTCTGAAACTGAAGATGAAGTTCTCGTGTTTGACAGCATTCCACAGGCTCTCCACCCATTTGACAAACTGGGGAATGTCCTTAGGGGCTCTATTATGTGACCGTTTCTTTATAAAATCAATCAGGTATTTCTTTAACTCACACACACTCTCACTGTATCCCATGTTCACTGGATCCATGGGAGGGACTCCATGCCACAGCCCAGGGATGTACCAATTGTGTTTCTCTGCATCATAATCCATAATACATGAAAAATTCACTTTTTTACATTGCTTTTCCATCCTAGCTGCAGCTTTGGTCATTTCATTCAGCTGCTCCAGGAGGTGTTTCCTGCCCCTCAGGGTTTGGTCATGTGCAGACACATCACTGATATTCTGATGCACAAATTGGCAGTTGGGTTTTTGCCCTATTTCCTCCATTCTGAGAAAGGCATGGACCACAATTTGCAGAACATCCTTCATTTCTGTGGCGTTCTCCATGGCCATGTTAATGATAGTTATGTCACTTAACCCAATCACCAGTGTGGCCAGTTCATTGTCATGTTGATAACTATCCTCCAGCCTGGCCAGTTCAGGGGCTTTCAGGCCTTCTGTGTCTATTACCAGGATGAAATCACAGCCCAGGTCCTGCTGAAAGTTCTCGGCCACTTTAATGAGCATCATGAAGGCTCCTCGTGTACATTGGCCATTGCTCACTGCCAACTGCAGGCCAAACATAGTGTTGAGGAGGGTGGATTTCCCAGTGCTCTGCACACCCAGTACCGTTAGAACCACCATTCTGGACCTTCCCCCCAGCTTGGCATGGAGCTGAGTCAGAACGTCTGTCACCCACTGCAGTGGGATGTTGGATGAATCTCCATCTAACAGTTCCATGGGAAACCCTTCCAGCATCAGGTCAGCTGCTATGCCTGGGAGATGGATGAATTGTCTTTGGTATTCTGCTTTGTCTCCTTCTTTAACCATTGAGCATTCAGCTTCATAAAACTGCCCCAGCTCACGCATGAAATGCTCAATCCCTAAGGAAGTGGTAGATATTAATTTATCCAGCATGGCTAGTGCTTGTGGGTCATCTCCTGCCATTTTACCTTTCCCTTTATATTGATCCTGTAGTTTAAAAAGATTCTCTCGAGCAATGTGATCCAGGCTAAACTTCATCCATTTCAGAAAGTAATGTTTCTCCATTGAAGGCCATTGTCCTAGTCCATTAATAAATGTAATCAATCCATCAGTAAGGTTACATTGATTCTGCTGTCTACGTAAATCCAACTGTTTCTCTCTCAGTTGACATTTATAGTCTTCGGTGGCTGTCTCCCCTTGTCTTCTCATTCTGCACAGTTCTTTTTCCACTTTAGACAATTCTTCCAAGAGATCCCCCTGCAGTCTCAGCATATCCCTCTTGTACTTTGCCACATCTTTTATTTCCACAATGATTTTTGTAGCCTGCTTGCTTGCACTCTGACATTCCTTTAGGTCCTCATCTACCTGGATTCCTAGTTCACGTGCGGTCACAGCCATGCCTTCCAAATTCGTTCTCTTGGGAGATGAACTCATTATGCTTTTTATGGCAGATTTCACTTTTTGCACAAATTCTGCATTATTTGTGGTGCTGTCTTTCACCAGTAGCTGTGGTTTGCTCAGATTCAGCACCGGAGCCAACTTATTAAGGAATCCCAATGTTTCCTTGGGATTTCCATTCTTGCAATTGAGGATGAAGTAGTATTTAGTGGCTGATCCCTGCAGAGATGATAACAGTGCGTATTGTGTCTCACTGATACTCTCAGTAACTATGAACACTGCTGAGGACACCACTGTTGAAAAGCTAAATTGTAGCCAGTGGGACTCAGTGTCTCCCCGCAGATTTGTAACTGCAACGGGCTCTGCGAAAAGATCCAAATTCTCCCTCCCTCCAGGGAAATACCAGGAAATCTCGACCAGCCCATCTGCAATTTCCCGAGGGACATTCCCAGACTCCATGTCCCGATAGATGAAGAAATCGTGGTGCTGCTGGGAGGGGCTGAGAACGTCATTGAGGAGTTTGGACTTGGAGAAGCTGCAGCTCCCCAACCGCACAAAGGAAATGGTTGGCATCGATGTGAGCACCAGGCTCTCCTCTCTGAACCCTCTGCTCTCTGCCAGGGAGTGCGGCCTCCACTCCTCACAATGTCCTCATGGCCCAGCAAGGGTAGGTGCTTTGGAGTGTGATTGATGGCAGGCAGCAGCAGAGGGAGGGCAAACTGGCACATGGACATTTTGGACAGGATCTCCTGCTGCAGAAAACTGTCTGAGCAAAGCAGAATGGCATAGAGAACATCGAGGGGATGTAGAGATTCTCTGATGTCAGTGTCATTAAAACTAAAAACATCTCCACCTGCAATCTGTGCCTCCTCGCTGCCGCCTTCATCATCACATGCTCTGTGTCCAAGGCTTGTGTTTCTGGCTGTCCCATTCAGAGCTATGAGTTTCCTCAGGAAATGCCACGGTAAAATCCCCTAACATTTGAGGAGTCCAGTTTTCTGTACTTTCTGAGCCAATTTCCAGGACATCTTGCAGCCTGAGCTTTGTGCTTTGGTATTCCTGCAGGTTTAGCTTAGAAAGTAGTCCTTGAAAAGCTTTATTTTTTCTCTGTAGAAAAAAAAATAAAAATAGGATTCTCATGGCTTTCTGAAAGTTAGGTATTCCCAGAGAGAACACCTTTTAGAGATGGAGTTAATGATGTAAAATCTTCATAATGTAAAAGAAAAATCCCATTTGTGGCTAGTAATTAGAGGCTAATGGAGTTAAAGCTAATCCCCCTCTTCTATTTCTTTAACTAACCTTTACCATAGGGGTTCTCAACCATTTTCTTTCTGAGGCCCCCGTCAACATGCTATTAAAACACTATGGTCTGCCTGTGCCACAATAACTGATTTTCTGTGTATAAAAGCTGGGGCGGCATTAGGGGGTAGCAAGCAGGGCAGTTGCCTGGGGCCCCACGCCACAGGGACCGCCATGAAGTTACATTGCTTAGGCTCCAGCTTCAGCCCTGGGTGACAGGGCTCAGGGCTCCGGGCTTCAGCCCCATGCGGTGGGGTTTCAGCTTTCTGCCCTGGACCCCAGCGAGTCTAGTGCTGGTCCTGCTTGGAGGCCCCCCTGAAACCTGCTCAAGGCCCCCTAGGGGGCCCTGGATCCCTGGTTAGAACGACTGCTTTACAGCATATACTTTTCTTTTCTCCCTTTTGTCCAGCAGGCATATGAGGGAACAGTGGGGAAGGGAAGGAAGGAGAGTCTGGCAGTGCTCCCACCTTCTTTATAGCAGCAGTCTATGGAGGGAGTTGCTGGTGGGGCTGGTTGCCCTCAGCCCTTACGGGTATGTGTAGACTGGAGCTGGAGGTGTAATCTCAAGCTTGAGTAGACATAGGCACACTAGCTTTGTTCAATCTGGTGTGATAAAAATACAAGTGTAGCCACGGTGGCGTGGTTTGTGGGATGCCTGAGTACAATCCCATCTGAGATCCTAGGCAGCTAGCCCACACCACTGCAGCTAGCGTCTACCTTTAGTGTGCTCGCTTGATCAAAGCTAGCATGGGTATGTCTGCCCAAGCTGGACATCACACTTTGAGCTCCAGTGTAGTATAGCGTGTTGCTGAGGTCAGAACGTGCAGACAGGCTGCCTTTTCAGTCCTCTTGGCACAGAATCAGACTAATCCTAGAATGTGAATGCAAAGCTCCATCCCCACCTCAGGAGCAGCATGCGGGGCCCAGATTGGAGGAAGACGAGGTAGAGTGAAGGAGGAACTGTCTAAGGTGTCACTTTCCTGGTAGGGACCCGTGACAGGAAGCAGTAGTCGGCCCATGGCTCAGTGAAGCGAGTGAGCAGTGAAGAGAGTGGTAGGGAGGCCTGTGACAGGGAGATGGGGAGCAGGGCACTGGGATTTCTCAGCTCTTTATTTTTCCCAGGTGGGAGTAGGGCGTGAGGAAGCAGAGTGGTAACTGTCTGCTCATTTTCACTCGGAGCAGAGGAACCATGATAGGAGTTGCAGCATTAGGAACATAACATAAGAACATAAGAACGGCCATACTGGGTCAGACTAAAGGTCCATCTAGCCCAGTATCCTGTTTTCCAACAGTGGCCAATGCCAGGTGCCCCAGAGGGAGTGAACAGAACAGGTAATGCTCAAGTGATCTCTCCTGCCATCCATCTTCCATCC
The DNA here is from genome assembly GCF_003597395.2 of Chelonoidis abingdonii. Classification (NCBI taxonomy): domain Eukaryota; kingdom Metazoa; phylum Chordata; order Testudines; family Testudinidae; genus Chelonoidis; species Chelonoidis abingdonii. Next base: position 3,332,414 of record NC_133772.1, read on the forward strand.
TCGTGACAAAACAGAGGCTAGGGGACACCATTCCTTATTCATCCTGGCTAATAGCCATTAGTTGGACTTAATGGTATATCTCTGATGAGCACTCCAACTACAGACAGTGGGGGCTAAATCCAACAAAAAGGACGTAGGCATTGTAACACTCAGCATTGCAACACAGAATTTGTAGTGCCCTGCCGCCCAACTGGACTTCTTCTCAGCCCTGAGCTAGGTTCCCAGGCTCCCTTATTAATGCATGGGGAGAGCAGACACCTAGGAATGGAATTCCCAGAAGGCAGCATGCTGAGCAGGAGCCAAAATGAAATGCCAATGAAAAGGTGGGGCCTAAAGCCCAGGCCCCGCAAAGGTAATTAGATACTTAAACTTCTGGGCCAGAGAGAGATGCCTATATCTGCTCAGCTGTAAACCTCTCTCCTAGAGTTAGGCCCCTAAATTACTTCTCTCGTCCACTCACACCTTCTTCTTACCTACGCTACATTGATGACATCTTCATCATCTGGACCATGGGAGGGACTCTAGAAAAAATTCCAGCACGATTTCAACAACTCCACCACACCATCAACCTCAGCCTGGACCAATCTACACGGAGGTTCCACTTTCTAGACACCACGGTGCAAAAAGTGATGGTCACATCTAACACCACTCTATATCGAAACCTACCGACCACTATGCCTACCTTCATGCCTCCAGCTTCCATCCCGGGCACATCGCACGATCCATTGCCTACAGCCAAGCACTGAGGTACAACCGCATCTGGCTCTAACCCCTCAGACAGAGACCAACACCTACAAAATCTTCCACCAAGCATTCTCAAAAACTACAATACCCGCACGAGGAAATTAGGAAACAGATCAACAGAGCCAGACATGTACCCAGAAGCCTCCTACTGCAAGACAAACTCAAGAAAGAAACCAACAGGACTCCACTGGCCATCACATACAGCCCCCAGCTAAAACCCCTCCAACGCATCATCAGGGATCTAACAACCCATCCTGGACAATGATCCCACACTTTCACAGGCCTTGGGTGGCAGGCCAATCCTTGTCTCACAGACAACCTTGCCACCTGAATGTATTCTCAACCAGCAGCTGCCACACCGTTAACCATAGTAACTACTCAGGAACCAATCCACCACAAACCCTGATGCCAACCTGCCCACTATCTACACAAGCGACACCATCACAGGGACCTAACCAGATAGCCCAACCATCACTGGTTCATCTCACCAGGCACGATCCACCAAATGTAATATACCGGCATCCATTTGCCAGCCATATGCCCCTCCTGTTATATACATCAGCCAAACTGGACAGTCACTACGGAAAGGATAAATGGACACCAAATCAGAATATCAGGTAATCATATACAAAAACCTGTAGGAGAGACTGTCAACCTCTGGCCACACACTTAGCAGACCTTGAAGGTGGCCATCCTGCAGCAAAAAAAACTTCAGGACCTGACTCAAAGAGAAAACTGCTGCTTCAGTTCATCTGCAATTTTGACCACCATCAGCCTCTGCACTAAACAAAGACGTGATGGCTTGCCAATTACAGAACCAGTTTCTCCTCCCTGGTTTTCACACCTCAACTGCTAGAACAGGAGGCTTCATTCATCCTCCCTGATTGAACTAACCTCGTTATCTCTAGCTTGCTTGCTAGCATATATATACCTGCCCCTGGAAATTTCCACTACCTGTGTCTGACGAAGTGGGTATTCACCCACGAAAGCTCACACTCCAAAATGTCTGTTAGTCTATAAGGTGCCACAGGAGTCTCTGTTGCCTCTAAATTAGGTCATCCCTTGAGAGCTGAGAGACCCCACCCCATTATAGCCAATAGTCTATTGGAGTGCAGGAGACCCAAGTTCAAGTCCCTGCTCCAAATCAGCCAGACTGGGTTTTTGAAAACAAGCCTCCCACATCACAGGCAACTGCCCTAATGAAAGGCTATTGAGTAGTCTGGGACACACATATTCCATCTAACTCAAAAGATTACTGATCTGGTTGTCCTGGGCTGTCTTTTGTGCAAGGCTTGAGGTGGCAGGTATGCTCTGAGAATGCTCCCAGATCAGGCTCACAGGCTAGAAAGGTGGGGCAATGTCTAGCTGAGAATCCCCAGGCTTGGGGCTGCTGCCCCATCTGCAGCTCCTGCCAGGCCCCAGGACACCCATTTTTTAAATTGTCCAGGGCCTCTGGGCATGGGATCCATGGGCCCATGTGTTAATCTGCTACTGATTGTGACTTGCAGGTAGGAGCCCCCAGCTGGCGCGCTGCCAGCAGCACTGGAGAGATCAAACCCACCTTCACTTTTGGGATCCTCCTCCAGCTGCTACAGTTCTGTGATACTTCACCCCAGCGAGTCTCAGACCAAGTTTTGTTACCAAAAACTGCCTTTTGGCAACAAAACAGTGAGAGCGTACACACTGCAATGGGACTTTTGTCAGGGAAAACACCTGGTTTCAGCAAGAAAAAACTTCCATCCCCAAGAGAGATTTTTTTTCTTTCCCTTCCCTTTATTGTTGACAAAGAGTGTAGACACTGCGGTTTGTTCTGCGGATGGAACTGGCTTCCGCCAGTATCCCACAATGCCTGTCCTGATGGCTGTGCTCAGTGTTTTGATCTCTGCTGCCCTGCAGGCATGCGCCCCCTCCCCTTTCAAAGCTCCAGGAAGTATCTGACAGCTGAGTGTGCTGCTCCCTTTGGGGAACAAAGAGGAAATAGTTGGAATGCTCCTGTTCTGCCTGGCACTAAGAACACAGCAGCAGGCAGACTGCTATCACTGGGCGGGGGGGAGGGCAGAACTGGATTTATAATGGTGCCATGGTGCCAGAACCAGGCACAGCAGGGGCCCCCTCAGCCGGGCACTCCCCTTCTGCTACAGCCCAGCAGCTGCAGTGCTGGCTCTCCTCTCCAGCCCTCCCTCCTCGACGACCTGGACCCTGGCCTTCTCCCCTTGCCCGCTCCCACTCACTCGCTCCTCCTATCAGATGGCAGGCTAAGGGCTCCTTTCGTCTCCACCCCACATGAGCCGGTGATGGATGGTCAGCCGCTTCGGGCTTCCCTGGACTCAGGAAGCCCGAAGCCAGGGACTGTCAACCTGCTGCCCCGAGTGGAATGGAGCGGAGAGGATGGAGTCCCTGCTTGCGGCTCAGCTGCTCTGAAACAGAGGAAAGGTGAGGGGCTAGGACCAGGGAGAAGGTAGGTACTCACTCTGTGTGGATAAGGGTGTGTGTGGGGGAGTCCTGTTTACCTCCTCCTTTGCTCTGCTGTGCTTGCAGTTTACCCACGGCCTCTCTCTTGCTCCAGGGACCAACCCTAGCTCCCGCCCACTGTGCTTTTCCCCCAGCCCCTGCCTTGCTCCAGCTGGGGACCAATCCTCCCCCCACCATGCCCTGCTGTGCCCTTGCCCCTCGCCCTGAGGCAGATTTATCATAAAACAAAGGGTGCCCTGGGATGGGACCCCCCAATGACAGGGGGCCCCAGGCCTGGGCAGCTGCAGGGGCAGAAGATTGATCCTGCTGGCTCCTGGGCTCCTGCTTCAGGCTTTGCCCATCCCCAGTGGCAGCCGAGCTACCCCTCCCCGAGCACGCCACGTCCCTGCTCCACCCCCACCCTCCCAGCACTTCCCCTGCCACCAAACAGCTGTTTGCTGGCGCTCAGGATGCTCTGGGAAGGAGGGGGAGGAGGAGGGCTGCAGCGTGCTCGAGGGCGGGGACTTGGGGAAGGGGTGAGATGGGGGCAGGGCAGAGGTGGAGCAGGGGTGGGGAAGGGGCCTTGGGAAAGGAGTGGAATCTGGGCAGGGTGGAGCAGAGGCGGGGCCCCTGCACTCACCCTACACATACCCCCCAGCCCCACAACCTCAACCCTGACTTCTGCACCCCCCTCACACACACACAGCCCTGACTCCTGCACCCCCGACACAACCCTTGGCCTCCCTGACTTCTGCATCCCAGCCCCCTGCCCTCCCTGACTCCTGCACCCCCTCACACAACCCCAGCCCTGACTCCTGCACCTCCCCACATTCCCACCCCCACCCTGAGCACCAAACAAGAGCTGCCCCACGTAACCACTCCACACCCCAACCCCCTTCCCCAGCTCTGAGCCCCATCCCACATCCTAACTCCTGGCCAGGCCCTGCACTCCAACCCCCAGCCTGTTCCTGCACCCTAACTCCCTTCCAGACCCTGCACCCCCAGCCCTGACCCCCCTCCCACATCCTAACTCCTAGCCAGACCCCACACCTCAATGTTTTTTACATTTTTTTAATAAGCGCTCTTATCCAAAGCACTTTACAATAGTTATCTAACTTTACAAACAGTATCTGGAAAGATCATTAAGTGATCTGCTGAGACCCTTAGCAATTTTCAAGTGGTCTGTGGAAAAAATAAATTAGACTACAAAAAAATCAAGGTACCTCAATTTATTTTCATTTTCTTCCTATTTCTTATAGGAGGACATTGCAGAACAAAAGAATGAACAACAGAGCTATGTGTGTGTGGTGGGGGAGATAAGAGAGAATGTTCTTTTGTCTTGGCTAGGTCCCTAGGGGGGGACCCAAAAATGAAGCTGAGCACAGGGCCCCACTAACTCTAAATCAGCCACTGTCCTGCCATACGAAAAAGCTATATAAGATGGGGAGTGACATCATAAGGGTTCTTCACTCCCCACCCAAGAAGAGTCCTGGAAACACCCAAGGAACAAAGACTGAACTGGGGGAAGTGCAGGACCCAGGCTAAAGGGATTTCTAGCCTGTGTATGAAACATCTGGGGGATTCCAAGCTGTAAAGCAAGTGCAGCTTGTGCCTTAAGAATCTGCAGCCTGCTTGTATCATCTCTCAGGGTGAGAATCTGCTAATTCATATCCAGTATATTTAGTATAATAAGTTTAGCTTGTGTGTTTAGTTTATTTGCTAGGTAATCAGCTTTGATCTGTTTGCTATCCCTTATGATCACTTAAAAGCTATCTTTTGTGGTTAATAAACCTGTTTTTGCTTTATTTAAACCAGTGAGTTGGAGTGAAGTGTATGGGAATCTTAGCTCAGGGGAAAAAGGCTTTTGTGTATTCCTCTCCACATTGAGGGAAGGGTAGAATTTCATCAGCTTACGCTGTACAGTTCCCTCTGCAGCACAAGACAGTAAAATTTTGGGTTTATACTCCCGAGGGGGGTGCATGCCTAAGGTGATGGGAGTTGCCCTAACTGTAGCCTTTCTATACAGAGGCTGGTCAGAGAGCCTGAATGTAACTGCAGCTAGATGTGTCCCTACCTGTATGTATGCTGGGAAAGTGCAGGCTGAAGGCTTTGCAGCTGTCACCAGGAGTTAGTGTGAGACAGGGACACGCCAGAGGTTCAGGGGCTGGTGCAAAGCCCATTCGCGCAGGCCCCTTACCATAAAAAAGTGAAAACTATAAATATTCTTGTGGGGGCCCCGCGGGGCGCCTCGGTAAATTGGCCCCACTTGCTCCCCCCGCCCCCCACCAGCAAGCCCTGGGAAAAATAAACCTTCTGCCATCTCGGCACAAACCCATTTGGAAACTTATTTACAAGGTATCACTGGTTCTCCAGCATAAGCTAGTGCTAAGAAAGCACTAAAGCTCATTAAACAGTGTTGGAACAATATAATTTTCGTCAAAACTTATTTGGATTGAAACACTAGGGTTTTTAAAAGTTCAGAAGAAAATCAAATGGACAGAGGTTGCTTTCCTTCAAAATTTGTTGTCTTTTTTAAACTAAAGCTGAAATCTAGTCTGCCAAAACTGATTATGGTTTGGGGTTTCAAGTGTGCGGCGCATATTTAGCTGCTTGCTGTGTTATTGATTGTTTAAGAAACAAAAAAATCTGCTAAAAAATACCAAAACTTTTGAACCACCGCAACTTACTGAACCAAGGAGTTCTGAGCCCATCCAGTTCAAGGTTCTTCCAGCGTTTCTGAATACTATGCTGGCTTTATTGACTCAGTCTGTCTCCCATAACTTGGGTCAGTTAGCTAGAACAAAGAATGGCCAATACTGGTCATGACATAAAGCCATCCAGGCCCCAGTACCTGTCCTAAATGACAATGGCCTAATGCCAAGTGCCCAGAAGGCGAGTGAACCGAACAGGGCAATGACAAGTGATCTCTCCCTGCCATTCCATCTCCGCCATCTGACAAAGTGAGGCCAGGGACACCACTGAGACCTTACCATCCTGGCTAACAGCCATTAGATGGACTGTACCATCCATGCATTTATCTAATGGAAAAGCTAACAGCTGGCTCATTCATGCAAGCCTCACATTGCTGAATGAGCTTAGGTAGGAAAGGCTTGCCCCCAAACAGCTGGCCCTGCCCACCTAGTCGACCCCACCACTTCACACCCTCCGACTGCCGCCACCCTCAGAATCCCCCAAACCCATCCTGCCTGCTTGTCCCCTCACCATCCCCCAGATACCCCGGCCCCATCCAGCACTATCCAGGACCAGCCACCACCTGCTCGCTGTCCCCATGATTGCCCCGACTCCTATCCCATCCCTCCCCGCTGATCCGAACAGAAATCCCGTGGAATGCCTACATCCAACCCCCCCCATTCTCTTCCCGCTGACCCGCGCCACCCCCAATCCCTCTGTCCCAGGACTCCTTGCCCCTTATCCAACCCCCCCGGCCCCGCCCTTTCTTACCCCTGGCTCCCCCCTCACCCGAGCCTCAGCGCATGCCGCATCCAGCAGTGCAACGAAGCAGCTGCAGCGTGGCTCTGGCAGGGCTCTCTGGGCTTCTCCCGCTGCAGAGCGCGTGTAAGGGGGTGGGGCTTGCGAGCTCCAAGGCCACGGAGGGAACTCAGGCACCGCCGGAGCCCGACGTGCAGCTGTTCAGGGTCCCCGGAGCGCTGAGGCTCAGGATGAAGGGCAGTTAGGCGGAGCCGGGCCGGGGAGGGAGCCTCGGCCAGTGTCTCTGTGGGACCCCTGCGTGAGCCCAGCGGGGCTTGTCCCACTTGTCTCCCGCTCTGGCGGAGGCCCTGATGTGAGAGAAGCCCAGTGCCGATGGGTTGGGGGCTCAGTGGTACCAGCCAAGTTTTCCAGTGGCACCCCGGGAGGGGGAAGCCATTCACACTGGGTTTGGGCCATCATTATCGTGTACAAGAATTGAGTAACATATTAAGGAGGAATAGTAACCCCTTCAGCATTTTCTTTTTCTGAGGAACAACAGTCCTCCTAAATTCTTGGCTTCAATTCCTCCATACTTGAGGATCCTAGAGAAAGGAAACCATACATTAAACACCTTCAGATCCTTAAAAGACTTTTTGATGTTCCTGTATTCTTAATAGTTTTATATAATCTCGCGCTATCAAAATGATGAAAGAAGCCGCCAAAAGCTTTTTCGAATGGTAAAACTAAAGCCAGAGAAAATCAACACTGGTGCAGGAAATCCCTAACCACGCTAAACATGAACGTCAAAATTGGCGGTTTTGTTGTTACATAGTGTAGATTAAATTTTTAATTCTGCACAGAATCCACAGAATTTTTCATGGTTTTCTTTCAAGAAAGAATATTGTGACCCTGTGAGGCCAATTAACTTGTTCTACCCTTTTTCCTTTTGTGAAAGTGTCCAAGTGTCAACATTTTAAATTGTGGAGTTTGATTTTTTAAAGTTTGGTCTTATGCACTATATTACTTTTATTAGGGCGTGGTAAGTTATAGTGGCAGTTAGAAAGATAAGTCTCCAGATCTAATCGCCATGAAGGGATTTACATTCAATGGGCCACCAGACATAGGATCCTTAATTGAATCTCTCTGAAGGCTGTTCCAACCATGAGCAGACTATATATGGAGGGAGTGACTAGAGACCTGAGCACTGTGCAGCAGATATTACAGTTCTGTGTAATATCCCTAGCGAGTCTTACTCGCTGCACTCTGTACTTCCTGAGCCAGTCTCACTAATCAGAGGTGGAGGGTTTCAGTCAGATGAGTCTGTAGATGGCCCAGGAAGTGCTTGTACGTGCCCTGAGAATAGCCATATGGAGAGCTCTACCAAGGACAGAGTATGGGGGAAAGCAAGTTACTCATGTCTTATTTCCACAGCCCATTCTCTCATCCTGCCCCTTTTCCCCATCCATTGCTGAATGCTGCTGCTCCCTTTTCCCTACACCATTCCCCTGGTGGCTCACCTTCTGTCCCCTCCTCCAGTTCTTCTCTGGTGTCTCCTTTAGAGCCCTGAGAAATATCTCAGAGGAACAGGATTAAATTTAAGGAAAGAAAAGTTTAGGAGTGATATCCAGAAAAACATTCTGACTGTGAGCCCTATGAGGCCTTGGAATCATCTTCCTAGGGGGAAGGCTGGGAGACCCATCACCTTGGTCACAGAAAATTAGGACTGGATAAACACTTGGCGAACAGACAGTATGCAAACATCCTAGGCTTTTGCAAGTCTCCCTGCCAGAAAAATCCCCACCTGTTCCTGGATGTTTTTGGTCTTAGTGATGGTTTCATTTTGTTTCTCTGTTTGAACTGTTGCTAGAGGCTAACCTCATCTTTGTAACAAACGAATTGGCTGCTGGTTAAATCTTCCCTTGGGCCTTGTCTCTACTAGGAAAATTAAAACCTTAGATCAGTACCAATACAGGGCAATTGGTTTTAACAACAGCGAGGGATGGTTTTTCAGTTCGCAGTCTGGTAGCGGGCAGTGTGTTGTGAGAGAAGCAGAGCCTTTCATGAAAGCTGAGCCCTGATGAGGAGTTGAGACATCCCTGATTAGGGAGCCTAGAAAGGCAGCCGTGCAACCAGCCAGTGGCACACCAGCAGCAACACAGAAGCCAGAAAACAGAGCTGACAACAGGGAAGTTTGAGAGGTAGTTTGTGGGAAGGTATGTGTGGCTCTGTGTGTGTGGTGTTGTTGTTTTGACAGGTGCTTACAGAAGCAGCCATGGTAGTGACTCAAGGAATGGAAGAGACAATTAAGATGAGTGATGTGGAAGCTGCAGGATATATATCATTCTGAAGAGGGTACTTGAAAGCTGCTTCCTTTTTATGCTGCTAGATTTGATGGAAGAGCTGATCTGAGGTTTGGAGATGCTGTTAGAAGCCATGGGTGAGTTTCAAAGAGGATTTGAGCAGATGATGGAAGGAAGGCGAGAGGAAACTGAAGAGAAAACTTGAGACTCGATACAAGCTAAATTGAAGAACTGTGAGGGTAGACTGCTGGATGAGGAGAGTGGCCAGTGGAAGCACATGACTATGAAAACAAGGCAGAGGAAAAGACTGGCTAATGAACAAGAAATAGAGCTGAGGAACAGGTTTGCTGAGCTGGATATAGGGGAGAGTCAGGCAGTAACAGAAGATGGGTGCAAGGAGAAGAGAGAGTACTAGGCACCCAC
>NC_133772.1:3341860-3363116 GCF_003597395.2 Chelonoidis abingdonii
GTTCCCAGGCTTCCCACTCTCCAGGGTCCTCTTCCTGTGGGCTTCCCCTAGACTGCCCCTCTCCTCATATACCCCCAGGTTTCCCCCAAAGTCTCTTTCTCTCAGGACCCAGAAAAGAAATGTTGGGTGGAATAGCCCATCCACTCATCACTTTGGCCACCAATTAGGCCTAATATCTGATATACCAATTTTGGTCTATTAATTTCTGGTTCCACATCTTCTGTTTTTACCAAGCATGATTTCAACATAGTCCTTGAGTAATGGACCCTAATTTAGTCTTTTTGTCTAGTTCTTTTGTACCTGTTTATAATATTTATTATTGAAAAAAGCTTGACTTATTTAGCCAACAAGTTTTGTTATTCTAACATTATTATATAATGTTTCCTATATATTTTTACATTAGAGATCACAATTAGAGCAAATTTGCAGGCCCCGTCATCACAGCATAATGGCAGGAAAGGAATTTGGCTATGGGGGAGGTTTGGAGACCTTCCCTTGCCTGACCCCTCTGCTGTTGAGAGTAGTGTATGGTTGAGAGTTGCTTTACAGTGAAGCAGCCCTGCCTTAGTTCACCTTTGAAGCAAATAACTGTTGCTTATAATACTTGAACCTCAACCCATTGCCGGCACAGCTAATCCCTGAAAGGCGGGTGGGGTCACCATATACACTTCCAGGAAACTGGTGGGAGGACCAGATCTCAGGTTTAAATACAAGGATTTTGGGTAACAAGTGTAAGAAGGGAGATGTGACAGCTCTTCCCCATAGGGTCTAAAGAGAGAAATTAGATGGGATGGTGGTCACATGACTCTGTACGGACTTTTGAAGGGTTGACTTCCCCGGATGCCCTTGCTGCAGCTGGATGATCTCCGTGAAGCTTATCAGCCTGTGGACAGGTTCTTTTATTGTTTTTAACATGTTTTCTGTGCAAAGGTTTCACTTTAAAAATAAATGTCTTTGCCTAGAAAAGGTTGTGTGGTAACTTAAAGCTGCTGGCAATTATGTCAATTATAACCTTTGGAGAGAAAGCCAAGGAGAGACACTGGCCTTTAAGGTAGTCTGGCTTGCTAGGAATACCGCTGCACGACAGGGGAAATTGTGCAGCAGGAATACGACTCGCAGGAAGGAGAGTGATGTGGATCTCGTCCCAAAAGAGGTGATGGCTGAGGAACTAGGGCGAGTGCCCTTGAGCAACCAAGGAAGAATACAAGCGCAGTTGCCCTGGTATGTGACACCCTTTTGTCAATAGCCTTCCGTCTCAACCCACAACCCCTTATTCGTGTAATACTGGACATTCCACCACTGCTTCTACTAAAGCAGGGTTTCTCAAACGGGGTCACTGCTTCTGTAGGGAAAGCTCCTGGCAGCCGGGCCGGTGTGTTTACCTGCCCCATCTGCAGCTCCGGCTGATCGTGGCTCCCACTGGCCAGGGATCATTGTTGCAAGCCAGTGGGGGCTGTTGGAAGCAGTGCCCAGTACGTCCCTCGGATCATCCTGCTTCCAGCAACTCCCATGGCCCGGAGCAGCGATCCACGGCCAGTGAGAACCGTGATCGGCCAGACCTGTGGACGGGGCAGGTAAACAAACCAGCCTGTCTCATCAGGGGCTTTCCCTACAGAAGCAGTGACCTCTGTTTGAGAAATCCTGTACTAAACCAATCTTAACACACCTTCTCTTCTGGGCCCAGACTCCCCGCATGTTTTAGCTCAGATTTGACATGCAGCACCCTAAGCTACTCCAGTCCTGTCTGGTTTAATGACTCTACAAGTTCCCCTGAATCCTGATGTATAGCCCCTCTTGTTACTCCAGTCTCAGGCTTTTGTTCGTCTCTGACATGTCCCTTTATCCTGACTCCTTGAACACCCATTCAATTGTGCATGGAAACTTGTTGTAAAGTTCCTACCATTAGATTCTCACGCTATCAGTCTAAAAACCTTATTTTCTCAGGGAAAAAAAACAATGAAAAAAATATTGTGATGAATGTTTCCAAGTGTATCCCTGACTGGAAGTTCTAGAGGGATTTTCAGATTTATGGACTGCATAGAAGAGAGGACGAGAACAAAGTGATGCATTACCATTTCCAAAAACATGAACTGTATAGCAGTGACTAGCTATCTTCTGGTGCCAGGAGACATAAATGGTGCCTTCATGATACCCTTTGTGCCTGACCTGAGATTCAGAGCTCTGAGGGATTCTGCCCCCAAACACCGGAAGACCAAATATATACACCCTGACTCTAATTATACTCTACATGATCTATCTGAATTCCAGCAAGAGAGATCTCTTTCTCTCAGCAAGCAATTTTAACATTACAGGACAAAAAGTGGGGTGAGTATCGTAATTCTTTTTGAAGTCTATTGCCAGGAGAAAGCTACAAAATCAGTTCGGTCTTCTGAGAAAGAGATTGGCTTTCTCTTCTCAAAATGTTGACTCCTTTGACACCAGAATGATTTTCTCTCACTAAATAATTTGCAGTAAAATGGGACAGACTGCCTGAAATATCCTGAGTGCTGCATGAGATTGTACAAGCATATTAGAGTAGACCCTCAGGTGGGGTTGATCAGCACAGCTTTGTGCAGCTGGCGGATCAGGTGCCAGCTCATGCCCGCTCCCCTCAGCCTCACTGAAAACTGGCAAATGCATAGCTGGAAACCGATATGGTTCACCTGTGTGTTCATACTGTTAAAATAGGTGTTAGATTTATAGAGATGTGCTTAAACTTTATGAAATGCTTGCAAATTGTGTCATGCATTCATCTCACTTATCTGTATTCCATGTTACAAGGTAATATTGAAGTGTTTTGCTCTGTTACTATAAAAGTGCTTCTTATGAAACTGGAAACGCCTCCAGTCAGGAGGGAAGAGTTACTAAGAGTGAAATACTAGTTTACCATAAGAGGTGTCATCTCCTGCCCAACAAAAGAAGGCCTATCAACGTCAGACAAACCAAGACTTTGATGATTGTTTTCTCTAAACCCAGGAAGAGGGAATGTGCACAAATTTTCATCCCATCACAGCTTGAATGCTGGTGGAAGGAAATAAATATCTCTGTCAAGGAGGAATTATCATCAGTATGCTGCTAGGAATTTGGGGAGGGCAATATTTCTAAGCTTAAGCAAGGGATTCCCAGGCTGCTTGGCTTGGATTAGCCCTAAAGGACATATAAAGCTTGTGCATTACTGCAGCTTCTATGGAACCTAAGGATGTAACTCAGTGTGTGTGTATGTCTACCTGCTTTAAGCTTGTAATAACCCTCATGTTTCTTTTTCCTAGATAATAAACCTTTAATTAGTTGATTATAGGATTGACTACAAGCCTTGTCTGTGGTTTGAGATCTGAGAAGCAACTGATCTGGGGTAAGGGACTGGAAGTAACCGGAATATTATTGTATTTTTTCTTGCAAGGGACCATCCGTCACAAAAACGGGCTTGCCTGGGTGGCAAGATACATCGCAGTGCTGGAGAGATCTGTCTGTGACTCAGTTTTAAGGCTGTTATAGTTCCTGAGGTGTTCACCCTTGATACTTGGTTGGTGAAATAGAGTTACAGAACACACAACCAATTTGGGGTTTGTGAGTAACAGTCTACCTTGAATTTGGCACTCATGGTCGTGAGCCACTCCAGACAGATTGACGAGCTCCATCAACCTCAATAGAGCTACAGTGATTGACATTGACTGATGATCTGGCCCATTGTGCTTGCATGTGCTAAGTTAGAGTGTACTCTAAGTAAAGGAAAAAGACAATAGTAAGATCAAAACACCCGGTTGGTTGCAAAGAATTAAGTTGTAAGGGATTTTTCTAACAATATGGTTAATTTCTTTGAAAGTAAAATGTTTTGTTTTAAAATTCCTTAGAAAGGGTTTTGTGCTGACGAATTATCCCTAATCAACAGCTCTGGCAAGAGAAAATCTCTCTTTAAAGACACTGCAGTACAGAACTGGCTGCACTGGCTTCCCCAACACACCATTTTCTGCCTCCATGGAAGGTCTTTCAGGTTCAGCGTGGATTCACACTCATAATACGGTGAAAGTAAATAGCTCTTATATGTTTCAGATTTACTGGCAATTTGACATGGAAGAACATGCAAATGGGGACCTATCAGGCTTCTAAGGGAAACATGCACTTGGATGTGGTTTGACCTGCGCTTCCCAATGTGTCTCGTTGTGACTGTCTAGGTGGATGTGAGGTGTATATTCAGTGTGAAACTCGTAATGTCTCTGCTTCCAAAATATCTTCTGAGAAGGACAGGACAGTCCTCCAACTTTCTCCAATCATTCTGAATAAGCAAGAGAGACTGACATCTCTACCATGTATTGGAAGATCAGCTACTGCAAGGTGAGCATGGGATGGTAGGACTGCTCACAGATGTTTTATTGGTGTTTAATAGGGTCCTTTCCTCTTGAGATGGAGAGCTTGCCCAAGCTCACTTGCTGCCTCCCAGTTTCCAGTTTTAAGCTGATATGAGGGACCAGGGCAAGGGTGAGGATCCCACTCATAGTTTTCATTCAGCTCCCTTTCCTTGATTCTTCTGTTCATTCATATATCTGAGTTAATATACACTTCTTCATCTGTGAAATTATTATTCTATTAATTTCAGCACGAATGGTGTTTATTTAATTTAAATCAGAACTTTATTCTAAATCCGTGGTTTGAATTGACATGTTAAATAGCATGGTTCCTAATGAATGGTTTAATTATGGAGGATGCTAGACTTCTAATATAAGGCTGATTTCTATCACTCCGTGCACTTCCGTACTGTAAGTCAGATTGTTGTCTGGCTATTTATTTCCATATCAATTAAGTTATATTTACAATTGCTAGACTTGCAATAGGTATTTCAAAAGTACTGACTTGGAGATATATCTGCAATTATCGATGGGTTCCAAGCTAGCTGACTTTTGAAATGCTGCAAATTTGTTTACATATTTTTTCTTCCCATTTGCCTCTGTTTTGTTTTGTTTTGTTTTATTTTATTTTATTTTAAGGAAGAAAAAACTTGGGAATTCCCCAGTGACACAAAACTTTATTAAGAGTAATTAACATCACACAGTAGGCATGATATAACTTGGCTTGTCTATCTTGACTTATTTCTGTGTGTCTAGATGGCGGCACCCACCTTCCACCCCAACTTAATTCCTCTTCAGTAATAAGTATCATCTTTGATTTCTTCTTTAAGTATCCCCCAGCAGCATAGACCATATCTGGAAAAAAATAATGCAGGGGAATCACACTGGGGTGATTGAGTTCATCCTCCTAGGGTTCACAGGCAGTCCACAGCTACAAACCATCCTCTTTGTGGTATTTTTGGTTATCTACATTGTCACCCTGGTGGGGAATCTTGGGATGATCGCATTAATCACGGTTGAGTCCCGGCTACACACCCCCATGTACTTTTTCCTTCTCAACTTGTCCCTTATAGATACTGTTTACTCCTCTGTTATTGCTCCCCGGGCTCTGGTACACTTCTTAGCAGAGTGTAAAGCTGTTTCCTTTGCTGGGTGCTCCATGCAATTTTTCTTTCTCTCTCTCTGTGCAAATACTGAGGGTTTACTTCTGGCCGTGATGGCTTATGATCGATTCATAGCTATATGCAAACCGCTGCTGTATACGATTATCATGTCAAGGAAAGTCTGCATCCAGCTGGTAGCCGCATCATACTTCTATGCCTGTGCCAATGCAGTTGTGCACACAGGCTCTTTGTTCAGCTTGTCCTTCTGTGGTCCCAACATCATCGATCACTTTTTCTGTGACATCCCCCCACTCCAGAAGCTCTCCTGCTCCAGCACTCACATGGATAGCAGGGTGCATTTCGTCTTTGCTGCTATAACTGCATTGAGTACTGTCCTGATCATCCTCATCTCCTACATTTATATTATCCTCAACATTTTGAGGATCCGGTCTGTGGAAGGAAGGTGCAAAGCTTTCTCCACCTGCGCCTCCCACTTGACGTCCGTCAGCATATTGTATGGGACTCTGTTCTTTATGTATTTACGGCCCACATCCGGCAACTCATCCGATCAGGACAAAGTGGTGTCCGTGTTCTACACCCTTGTGATCCCCATGCTGAACCCCTTGATCTACAGCCTGAGGAACAAGGAAGTGAAACGCGCCCTGAGAAAAGTGATATACCGGACAGTGAATGATTCTTTAGTGTTTGGATGATGATCATAGAATCATAGGACGACCAGTGACCTCAAGAGGCCATCTAGTCCAGTTCCCTGCAGTCAAGGCAGGACTAATTGTTATTATTGACATTAAATCCTATTAACATGTTGATTTACTCATCAATAAAGCTGGGGCAGGATCAAGTTTCTACTGTCATTGATGAAGTTTGTACCATTCACTGTTTCTTTCCTGTGTAATCGACTGATGAGTATGTGCTGTCACTTCCATGTCCCTTTCTGCAAAAGGATCTGAGTTGTTACAGTCCCCAGCCATGGAGCTTTACCTCAAGCTGTCGAAGCTCATGCTTCTGGCTCTTCAGTTCTCCAGTTCAATCCCTTGGGAGTAACGCCACGAGCTGTCACCCATAGCAACAACCCAACTAGAGGGTGGTATGCTCTGTTGTGCACTCAGCGAGGGGGTCAGCACGTCAAGCTGCTGTACGTGTTGTGTGTAGGCAACAGCAGGAGGATTCCAGGTATTGGGCTACTCTGTGAGCCTCATTTTCCTCTCACTTCCACCAGTACAAATCAGGTTTTGCATTTTTTATCATTTTTTGTTTTCTTTACCAAAATCAGTGGGGTTCTGCCCAACGAGGCCTTGGTAATTCCCTGCAGAGTTTGGAATTGATTGTCTGTGGGGCCAACCAATCACACCGTACAAGCTAAGCTTAGGGGATTTCTTAAGGAGCCAGCAGGATTGTCCTTATGAAGGCGAGTGGGCAGAAGGGCCTGAATGCAACCTCGCTCCCTGACTCAGAATGCCCTGCCTTCCTAGAGCACCTCCCTTCTGAGGAGCTCAAAGCACGTCACAGGCCTGAGGAATTTACCCTCCTGTCTGCCCTGGGCTATCAGGATTAAAAGGAGAATATGTTTCATGACAGTTGGGTCCTGCTGCCTTCACCCCCTTCCACTTCCACTCCCCTACCCTTGCAGCCTTCATGTTACCCTATAGTCTGCCCACACAATGGGGAGCAAGGGGGACAAAGGGGCAGGGAGTTCAGGGGGAGGGGTAAAGAACAGGAAGGGGGGGATTAAGCGAGGGCCATGAAACGGGAGGGCACAGTTTACATGGGCAGGGAAGGGGGAATTCCAGAGGGTGGAGAGACGCAGCTTTGAGAGAAGGTTGTTGGGAAGGAAAGGGGCAGGGGGCAGGATTCAGGGAGTCGTGGGGAAGGACCCTGTGGGATGGGGGAGATTGGGAGGGATCAGAGGGGGGAAGAAAGTTCAGAAGGCAACAGATGTGAGGGACTCAAGAAGAGGTTGAGAAGGAGAGAGGAAAATGTACAGGGGGAAGGAGCAGCTCAGGGTCCTTGAGGGAATTTAGTGAAGGGGTTTTCATGGGGGGGTCACTTCTCAGGCCTTTCCCAGGCCCCTGACCTTGGCAGCTGCCGCCACCACCACCCCATCAGCCCCAGATGGCCCCTCTGCCCTGGGCAGCGAGCTCTCAGGGTAGGACTGTTTGCTCTGCAGCCTCAGCCCCCTGTTGATTCCCTGCCCCAGTGGAGCTGCTGCCCCATCCCCATCAGGTGGAGCAGTTCTCGGCTAACAGGACAAAGGGGGCAACCAGCGAACAAGCATCCATGAAAGGACTGGGTTGCTACCTGCTCCAGGGTGGGGGGACATTGCAGCCACTGGAAGTGGCAATAGACCAGGGAGTTTGGGTCAGTCCTATTCCCTTCCCCTCTGATACCTCCCAGGGACACCTAGGGCTGTGAGACACTTTGCTATCACCTGTCCTTCGTGTGAGGAAGCCTTGCCAGTGCATGCCAGGAGGTCACTCCCCTCTAGGCCTCTGCAAGTCTTGCTCTCTCGGTATAGGTTAGTGATAAGCTCACACCAACCCTCGAGCATCACCCTGGAGTGTCCAGCCCCTGATCCAACAGACATGCAGAATTCCTAGACCCGATGTTCCCAAACTACATCTTACCAATTACACCACATTCCACAGCTCCATTTAATACACCGTACTCACACTTGTTCACACAGAAAGCAAGTATGTTTATTTAACACAGGGATTCAAATGATAACCAGTAGAAATATTAGAAACAAAGGGTTACATATAAAATAAAATCATGACATGCACACTCAAGCCTAAACTCGATTAATAGAACATTGTCCTGTCATAAGAGCAAAAGCCCCAAATCCTTCCAGTCAGTTGTGGCTATGATCTTCTATACATGAGACAAGCACTCAGTCCTCTTGTCTCCTCAGTGGGAAGATGCAGAGTTTGTCTCTTTATCTACAGTTATAGTCCAAAACTCCATTGTGTGCACTTGTAGGATAACTCCCACTGCTTGTCTGTCTTTTCCTGTCCAGGACACTCTGCAAGGACTTGATTGACATTTTGCTCAGACTGTAAATGGTGCCCATTGTGAAACATACAATACTCAGTGTACATGTAGATAGACCAACAAACATCTCTTGTCTGTAGGAAACCTGGATTTCACCTTTTCTCACCAGTTGCAAGTCACAGACCTTAAGAACATAATTTCCAGTCTAGATACATAACTCCTTACATGTTATTGATACATACATTTTGCAATGATTAAGATGACCAGTGTGACACAGGCTTTCAGTAGAGGTCTGGCACGACACTCTTTGATGAATTAGTATGTAGATACCAGGCCCAAGGGATCCCGGAAATCCAATGCACCCCTGTGTCCTCTGCCAGTGGCACCAAGAAGTCCCTGGATCACTCCCCCCATCTGTGTCCCAGTAACACTCATGCTACTGACTGAGGAGACCCCCAGAGTAGAAGAGACTGGGAAAAGGGGAGCAAGGCTCAGAGTGGGGAAGACTGAGTCCCAACCCACCAGAGTCTCATTTACTCTGTAGGAACAGCTCTGCACTGGTGCTGCAGGAGCCCAGGGTGAGAGCTGGGGTGTCCTCTCTGGGTTCAGGCAGGGGCTCATTCACTGCAGGGAGTCAGGGTGTCCACAAGGCACTAACTGCTGTCCAGAGTATTTATTAACCATCCAGGAGAATGGGTCCAAGGGACATGTAGGGATTTGCCAATGACTCTGTTTTTTGGGAGGGGGCATTGTGGTGAGGCTCTAGGGAAAGATGATTACTGGGTAGTGCACTGGCAGGGGCTATTTGGTGCAGATGAGCCTGAGGGGTGGTCTCTGGGGAAAGACAGGGACAAGAGAATGACGCTAAAATATCAGGGACCGCGCTAGCAATAGCCAGAGGGGATGAGAAGAGAGAGACATATTGCCCTGGGGACACTAGAGGGAGCCATTTCCCCATCGAGCCACAATCTCAGGCCGGCAGTTGAAAAAGGACATGGGTAGAGGGAGCAGATGAGGGTCCTGGGCTGAGGTGACTGCAGAGAGTTTGGGGCAGAAATGCTGTTATTGATTATTTTTATCTCTACACATTTCAATCAATGTCTCTATTTTTCTTTTATTTAATCCTCTTATTTCCTCTTTAACCATAGAAAATCTCCCTTCTGGGACTAAGGTTTAACTGCATCCCTTGGGGACTGTTCCAGTAACTCAAAAGAGACCTATTAACTGTGGTAACTATGGCCAACCCATAACAGGTAAAAAGTATCTTTTCCCCAATTTTTATCCCATTTTCACATCCCATTCTCTTAATTTGCTATCAGTCTCTGACACACTCTAAGGTTACATCTATACTACTCGCTGGATCGGCGGGCAGTGATTGATCCAGCAGGGGTCAATTTATCATGTCTAGTCTAGACATGATAAATCGACCCCCAAGTGCTCTCCATTGACTCCTGTACTCCACTGTCACGAGAGATGCAGGCACAGTCAACAGGGGAGCGCAGCGGAAGATGTGGGGCAGGAATGAGGTCTCAAGGAAGCGGTGGAGTGGGGGTGGGGCCAGGGACAAGCAGGGGGTCGAGCATGCACCGGGCAGAGGGGAAGTCGGCGCCTATGCTGAGATGTATAAACAAAGAAGTTATCAAGGAAGATTAGGGAGATATTACTTGTGTATATGCCAATGGTGAGATCGTTACTGGGATATTGTGTCCAGTTCTGGTGTCCATAGTTTAAAAAAAAGTGTGTTGGAAAACTGGAGAGGTTTCAGGGAAGATCTGAAAGAATGATTCAAGGTTTGAAAAAACCTGCTTTATACTGAGAGACTTGAAGCTCAACGTATTTACTTAACAAAGAGAAGATTAATCATTATCTAGAACAACTAAGGAAAAAAATAACAGATAGTAGAGGGCTCTTGATCCTAGCAAACAAATGGAGAACAAGATCCAATGTCTGGAAATTGAAGTTAAATTTATTTTAATTGATAATTAAATTCAGCTTTTACAGTCAGGGTAACTGACCTGGAACAGCTTCCAAAGTGAATTGGTAAATTCATCATTATTTGAGGTCTTTAAATTGAAATTGGATTTCCTTCTAAAATATCTGCTCTTCTTAGTTCAGCCACAGATTACTTGGTTTGATAATGAGCTGCTTCTTACCAACTATGGATGAATAATTTCCTCCGCAGCAGGAATTATTGGACAGAGTTCTCTGGCCAGGTGTTATGCTGAAAGCCAGACTGGTAGATAATTATTGTGGTTGGTGCTGGCCTTGAACTCTAATAATTTGTTAGGAAGAAACTTGTGTTGTTCCACAATTGTCCATTCGGGTTCCTTGAACCTTCTTACAGAGCATCTGGTATGGGCCACTCTCGGAGACAGGATAGCAGACTAAATAGTTCTCTCTGCTCTGGTCATGTTCCTAGCAGTAATTGTGCAGCAGCCAGTCTGTAATTGTATCATAAGTTGTCATGTGACACGAAAAGTCAAAAACTTGTCAGTTCCACTTGGAAGCTGTGAAGTGAACATGAGGTTCTGAGACTCAAAAAAAAAAATACAATACAGAATATTTTTAACATGCCATTTTTTAAAATGAAGGAAAGTTTTAAAATATTTAAATACATGTACATTGCTTTTCAACAGGCTCTCCTCATGTTTTTATTTCATGTTAAAGGCCTCCTTTAGGCCTTCCAGTGCCCGTGTTTCAGTTATTTTTCCCCAGTTTCTTGGGAGATCTGCTGGGTTAGCATTATAACTTTTAGCTAACTGGAGATTGAACTTCTGGAAAACAAACTTCCAGTAATCAGAAGCCTCAATGCTGGGATCTGGCTGAATGCGCCAGTCTGGATAATAGACCCAATAATCTTTGTAGGGATGCAATTTCTCTTTTGTGCCTAATTTTCGGAATAAGTTCTCAGAAACCACTTCAGATGAGCATATATCATAGACAAGTTTTTGTGTATCACGATCCCAGAAATTGCATAATCCTTGTGGCCGATGGACAGATGCAAAATGCTCCTTGTGATCACTGCCTCCTGCTTCACAGGGGACTTTACAAAATGGACACTGCATCCCACAGCCAAACACTTGCTTAAAGATTACATCCTGGGGGTTTAATGGCAGATTGGAGAGTTTCATGTGAATATCCAAACCACCAAATTGAGATAAGATTTCTTGTTCCAAATCCGGAAGAAAGCTTTTAATATTAGCACAAAACTGGCCTGGTTTTGCTGTGTTTTTAAACTGTATCCCAAGTAAGTTGTCCTTGGAAATGACTAGGTCCTGCTGCAGCGCTTCACAAAAGTTGTTTAAAAATTCCAAGACCGTGGTATTTTTTTCATTTTTGGATCTTTCCAGAACTTCCCTCACTTTCTTTAATATTGTAGATAGAATCTTTTTCTCCAACTCTCCCAAACGCTTAGGCTCCCTGTAATGATCCATCATACGTCTCTGAATCCAGGTTTTGACAAATTGTTTATAGTTTTTAATATATTGCATACAGTTATCAAAGTTCTCCTCCTCCAGAAGCTTTTTCTGTACAGTGAACTGGAAGAAGGTCTGACTGCTATATGCAATGGACTCTGCCTTGTTAAGAATGTCATCTACTATCTCTATTCCTAGTCTTTTGTTGATATAAACCTCCAAGGCAGGTTTGAGACATTGATCACAGAAATCCTTGGCCCTTGTTTGGTTCTCATCTTTTTCCAAATACAGGTCAGTAAAAGTGGAGAAATACTGAGGTTTCAATTTCTCTAGACGACACTGAGGATCATTTTGTTTGATAAAATCTTCATGCGTCTTCTGAAATCTCAAAGCTGCCTTCCTCAAAATATGAATTTTCAGGTCAACTTCAAAACAAGCAGTAGTGCCAAGTTTTTTAATGTCCTCCTGTTGGAGCCTCTTGTTGATTAAGTTCAGCAATTCTCTGCAATAGATTTCATCGTAGTCCACTTTGGAATTTACCTTTTCTTCAGTGTATCTTTTACCCTCATCTATTAAAGATTTAGCAAGTTCTTCTGTGTGAACAGCTGTTTCACATTCCCCTATGAACTGTTGTTTCCTAGTTTTGATCAATGCTGAATCTAGATACTCCTTTTTCACTGTGAAATTGTCAATTCCATGAAACAACAAACTACCTGATTCCTGTAGCTTCTGCCTGATGGCACTCCCTTGATTTGCTAGGTCCTTTCTCAACTGGGACTCCATCTCTCGATAAATTTCACGTTTCTGTAAACTACTGAACTTCAACTCTGACAGTGTTTCTGCCCACATGTTTTCAAATTCCAATTTCAGTTCCTCATCCTCTAGTTTATGTTTTTTTTTCCTACATTCATCCAAGAGCCTGTCAACTTTCCCTTCAATTATCTGCATGTATGAGGTCTGGATGTTTTCTCTCTTGAGCTGGCCTTTTCAAATTCGAATTGCTTCCTCGCACTTGTTCTCGGAGTAGCTCTCAAGTTCATTTGTGAGGCAGGTTGCACTCCTGATAAAATCTTCTCTGTACTTTTCTATCAGGTGCAGATTCGAAACTCCACTTTCAAAATAATCTTGTAAATTATCCAAAACTTTTTGTTTCTCATACTGCAGTTTTTCCTGTGCCTCATTTTTCAACATGGATAAGGCACTAGCCTGTAGTTTCTCTGATGTCTGACTCTGAATGACAGTTTCCTTTTCAGATACCCAGAGATGTATCTCTTTGCGGAAATGCCATTCCCACTCGGAATACTTCATAGACAGCTGGTTATAGGCTTCAGCTACAAGGCTGTTTCTGAAACTTAAGATGAAGTTCTCGTGTTTGACAGCATTCCACAGGCTCTCCACCCATTTGACAAACTGGGGAATGTCTTTAGGGTCTCTGTTATGTGACCGTTTCTTTATAAAATCAAACAGGTATTTCTTTAGCTCACATACACTCTCACTGTATCCCATGTTCACTGGAGCCATGGGAGGGACTCCATGCCACAGCCCAGGGATGTACCAATTGTGTTTCTCTGCATCATAGTCCATAATACATGAAAATTTCACTTTTTTACATTGCTTTTCCATCCTAGCTGCAGCTTTGGTCATTTCATTCAGCTGCTCCAGGAGGTGTTTCCTGTCCCTCATGTTTTGGTCATGTGCAGATACATCACTGACATTCTGATGCACAAATTGGCAGTTGGGTTTTTGCCCTATTTCCTCCATTCTGAGAAAGGCATGGACCACAATTTGCAGAACATCCTTCATTTCTGTGGCGTTCTCCATGGCCATGTTAACAATGGTTATGTCACTCAGTCCAATCACCAGTGTGGCCAGTTCATTATCATGTTGATAACTGTCCTCCAGCTTGGCCAGTTCTTGGGCTTTCAGGCCTTCTGTGTCTATCACCAGGATGAAATCACAGCCCAGGTCCTGTTGAAAGTTCTCTGCCACTTTAATGAGCATCATGAAGGCTCCTCGTGTACATCGGCCACTGCTCACTGCAAACTTCATGCCAAACATAGTGTTGAGAAGGGTGGATTTCCCAGTGCTCTGCACTCCCAGCACTGTTATAACCACCATTCTGGACCTTTCCTCCAGCTTGGCATGGAGCTTAGTCAGAACATCTGTCACCCACTGCAGTGGGATGTTGGATGAATCTCCATCGATCAGCTCCATGGGAAACCCTTCCAGCATCAGGTCAGCTGCTATGCCTGGGAGATGGATGAATGGTCTGTGGCATTCTGCCTTGTTTCCTTCTTTAACCACTGAGCATTCAGCTTCATAAAACTGCCCCAGCTCACGCATGAAATGCTCAACCCCTAAGGAAGTGGTAGATATTAATTTATCCAGCATGGCTAGTGCTTGTGGGTCATCTCCTGCCATTTTACTTTCCTCTTTATATTGATCCCATAGTTTAAAAAGATTCTCTCGAGTAATGTGATCCAGGCTAAACTTCATCCATTTCAGAAAGTAATGTTTCTCTATTGAAGGCAATTGTCCTATTCCACTAATAAATTTAATCAATCCATCAATAAGGTCACATTGATTCTGCTGTCTACGTAAATCCAGCTGTTTCTCTCTCAGTTGACATTTATAGTCTTCGGTGGCTGTCTCCCCTTGTCTTCTCATTCTGCACAGTTCTTTTTCCACTTTAGACAATTCTTCCAAGAGATCCCCCTGCAGTCTCAGCATATCCCTCTTGTACTTTGCCACATCTTTTATTTCCACAATGATTTCTCTAGCCTGCTTGCTTGCACTCTGACATTCCTTTCGGTCCTCATCTACCTGGATTCCTAGTTCACGTGCGGTCACAGCCATGCCTTCCAAATTCGTTCTCTTGGGAGATGAACTCATTATGCCTTTTATGGCAGATTTCACTTTTTGCACAAATTCTGCATTATTTGTGGTGCTGTCTTTCACCAGTAGCTGTGGTTTGCTCAGATTCAGCACTGGAGCCAACTTATTAAGGAATCCCAATGTTTCCTTGGGATTTCCATTCTTGCAATTGAGGATGAAGTAGTATTTAGTGGCTGATCACTGCAGAGATGATAACAGTGCGTATTGTCTCTCACTGATACTCTCAGTAACTATGAACACTGCTGAGGACACCACTGTTGAAAAGCTAAATTGTAGCCAGTGGGACTCAGTGTCTCCCCGCAGATTTGTAACTGCAACGGGCTCTGCGAAAAGATCCAAATTCTCCCTCCCTCCAGGGAAATACCAGGAAATCTCGACCAGCCCATCTGCAATTTCCCGAGGGACATTCCCAGACTCCATGTCCCGATAGATGAAGAAATCGTGGTGCTGCTGGGAGGGGCTGAGAACGTCATTGAGGAGTTTGGACTTGGAGAAGCTGCAGCTCCCCAACCGCACAAAGGAAATGGTTGGCATTGATGTGAGCAGCAGGCTCTCCTCTCTGAACCCTCTGCTCTCTGCCAGGGAGTGCGGCCTCCACTTCCTCACAATGTCCCTCATGGCCCACAGCATCAGGGTGCACTTGGGAGTGTTGAGGGCAGGCAGCAGGAGAGGGAGGGCAAACTGGCACATGGACATTTTGGACAGGATCTCCTGCTGCAGAAAACTGTCTGAGCAAAGCAGAATGGCACAGAGACCATCGAGGGGATGTAGAGATTCTCTGATGTCAGTGTCATTAAAACTAAAAACATCTCCACCTGCAATCTGTGCATCCTCGCTGCCGCCTTCATCATCACATGCTCTGTGTCCAAGGCTTGTGTTTCTGGCTGTCCCATTCAGAGCAATGAGTTTCCTCAGGAAATGCCACGGTAAATCCCCGAACATCTGAGGAGTCCAGTTTTCTGTACTTTCTGAG
Source organism: Chelonoidis abingdonii (assembly GCF_003597395.2). Classification (NCBI taxonomy): domain Eukaryota; kingdom Metazoa; phylum Chordata; order Testudines; family Testudinidae; genus Chelonoidis; species Chelonoidis abingdonii. The sequence continues at coordinate 3,357,597 of NC_133772.1, forward strand.
CCAATTTCCAGGACATCTCGCAGTCTGAGCTTCGTGCTTTGGTATTCCTGCAGGTTTAGCTTAGAAAGTAGTCCTTGAAAAGCTTTATTTTTCTCTGTAAAAAAAAAAATAAAAATAGGATTCTCATGGCTTTCTAAAGTTAGGTATTCCCAGAGAGAACACCTTTTAGAGATGGAGTTAATGATGTAAAATCTTCATAATGTAAAAGAAAAATCCCATTTGTGGCTAGTAATTAGAGGCTAATTGAGTTAAAGTTAATCCCCCTCTTCTATTTCTTTAACTAACCTTTACCATAGGGGTTCTCAACCATTTTCTTTCTGAGGCCCCCGTCAACATGCTATTAAAACACTATGGTCTGCCTGTGCCACAATAACTGGCTTTCTGTGTGTAAATGCTGGGACCCCCATGAAGTTACATTGCTCAGGCTCCAGCTTCAGCCCTGGGTGACAGGGCTCAGGGCTCCGGGCTTCAGCCCCATGCGGTGGGGTTTCAGCTTTCTGCCCTGGACCCCAGCGAGTCTAGTGCTGGTCCTGCTTGGAGGCCCCCCTGAAACCTGCTCAAGGCCCCCTAGGGGGCCCTGGACCCCCGGTTAGAACGACTGCTTTACAGCGTATACTTTTCTTTTCTCCCTTCTCTCCAGCAGGCATATGAGGGAACAGTGGGGAAGGGAAGGAAGGAGAGTCTGGCAGTGCTCCCACCTTCTTTATAGCAGCAGTCTACGGAGGGAGTTGCTGGTGGGGCTGGTTGCCCTCAGCCCTTACGGGTACGTGTAGACTGGAGCTGGAGGTGTAATCTCAAGCTTGAGTAGACATAGGCACGCTAGCTTTGTTCAATCTGGTATGATAAAAATACAAGTGTAGCCACGGTGGCGTGGTTTGTGGGATGCCTGCGTACAATCCCACCTGAGATCCTAGGCAGCTAGCCCACACCACTGCAGCTAGCTTCTACCTTTAGCGTGCTCGCTTGATCAAAGCTAGCGTGGGTATGTCTGCCCAAGCTGGACATCACACTTTGAGCTCCAGTGTAGTATAGCGCGTTGCTGAGGTCAGAACGTGCAGACAGGCTGCCTTTTCAGTCCTCTTGGCACAGAATCAGACTAATCCTAGAATGTGAGCGCAAAGCTCCATCCCCACCTCAGGAGCAGCATGCAGGGCCCAAATTGGAGGAAGACGAGGTAGAATGAAGGAGGAATTGTCTAAGGTGTCACTTTCCTGGTAGGGACCCGTGACAGGAAGCAGTAGTAGGCCCATGGCACAGTGAAGCGAGTGAGCAGTGAAAAGAGTGGTAGGGAGGCCTGTGACAGGGAGGTGGGGAGCAGGGCACCGGGATTTCTCAGCTTTTTATTTTTCCCAGGTGGGAGTAGGGCGTGAGGAAGCAGAATGGTAACTGTCTGCTCATTTTCACTCGGAGCAGAGGAACAATGATAGGAGTTGCAGCATTAGGAACCAAGTATCAGAGGGGTAGCCGCGTTAGTCTGGATCTGTAAAAGCAGCAGAGAATCCTGTGGCACCTTATAGACTAACAGAAGTTTTGGAGCATGAGCTTTCGTGGGTGAATACCCACTTCGTCAGATCTGACGAAGTGGGTGTTCACCCACGAAAGCTCATGCTCCAAAACTTCTGTTAGTCTATAAGGTGCCACAGGATTCTCTGCAGCACTAGGAACATAACATAAGAACATAAGAACGGCCATACTGGGTCAGACTAAAGGTCCATCTAGCCCAGTATCCTGTTTTCCAACAGTGGCCAATGCCAGGTGCCCCAGAGGGAGTGAACAGAACAGGTAATGCTCAAGTGATCTTTCTCCTGCCATCCATCTCCATCCTCTGACAACCAGAGGCTAGGGACACCATTCCTTATCCATCCTGGCTAATAGCCATTAGTGGACTTAACCTCCATGAATTTATCTAGTTCTCTTTTAAGCACGTTATAGTCCTAGCATTCACAATCTCCTCAGGCAAGGAGTTCCACAAGTTGACTGTGCGCTGAGTGAAGAAGAACTTCCTTGTATTTGTTTTAAACCTGAACTACTGAGAGGAGAGGAACATATTTATTGAAGGAGAGTAAAAGCCCCAAATTGATTAGTTGGTTAGTTGATTTTATTGGACATCAATCCAATCAGGAAGTGAATGTGGGGGCAGGGGTGCAAGGAGAAGGGGTAAAATTGTAGAGAGATTCTCACATTGTTAACTGGGTTTTCTCTCAAGGCAGATGGGTGACTGGTGAGGCCAGAAATTAACTTGATTTTTATCTGTTTTTTTAGAGAAGGTGTCACATGGCATTATATTTTATTGTTGGATTTGGATTTTTAGGTTGCTGGTCTTTGCACTCACTGTTACTCCTTGGTAGGTGTGAAACTTCAGAGTCAGGTTAAGATGCAATTAGTCAGAGGAGTGTCAGTGGGGAGCCTCAGCTCTGTAAGTATGCAGGGGATCTGTGGTCTGCAGTGGCAGAGAGTCCTTAATGGTATATCTCTGATGGCCACTCCAACTACAGACAGTGGGGGGCTAAATCCACAAAAGGACGTAGGCATTGTAACACTCAGCATTGCAACACAGAATTTTTAGGTGCCCTGACACCCACTGGACTCCTCAGGCCTGAGCTAGGTTCCCAGGTTCCCTTTATAATGCATGGGGAGAGCAGACACCTAGGAATGGGATTCCCAGAAGCCAGCACGCTGAGCAGGGAGCCAAAATGAAATGCCAATGAAAAGGGTGGGGCCTAAGCCCAGCCCCGCAAAGGTAATTAGATACTTAACTCTGGGCCAGAGAGTGACGCCTACATCTGCTCAGCTGTAAACCCTCTCCTGGAGTTAGGCCCCTAAATTAGGTCATCCCTTGAGAGCTGAGAGACCCCACCCCATTATAGCCAATAGTCTACTGGACTGCTGGAGTGTGGGAGACCCAAGTTCAAGTCCCTGCTCCAAATCAGCCAGACTGGGTTTTTGAAAACAAGCCCCCCACATCACAGGTGACTGCCCTAATGAAAGGCTACTGAGTAGTCTGGGACACACATATTCCATCTAACTCAAAAGATTACTGATCTGGTTGCCCTGGGCTGTCTTTTGTGCAAGGCTTGAGGTGGCAGGCATGCTCTGAGAATGCTCCCAGATCAGGCTCACAGGCTACAAAGGTGGGGCAATGTCTAGCTGAGAATCCCCAGGCTTGGGGCTGCTGTCCCATCTGCAGTTCCTGCCAGGCCCCAGGGCACCCATTTTTTAAATTGTCCAGGGCCTCTAGGGATGGGACCCATTGGCCCATGTGTTAATCTGCTACTGATTGTGATTTGCAGGTAGGAGCCCCCGGCTGGCGCGCTCCCAGCAGCACTAGAGAGATCAAACCCACTTCCACTTCTGGGATCCTCCTCCAGCTGCTACAGTTCTGTGATACTTCACCCCAGGGAGTCTCAGGCCTTGTCTACACTACCAAGTTTTGTTACCAAAAAAAACAAAACAGTGAGAGCGTACACATTGCAATGGGACTTTTGTCGGGGAAAACGCCTGGTTTCAGCCAGAAAAAACTTCCATCCCCAAGAGAGATTTTTTTTCTTTCCCTTCCCTTTATTGTTGACAAAGAGTCAGTGTAGACACTGTGGTTTGTTCTGCGGACAGAACTGGCTTCCGCCAGTATCCCACAATGCCTGTCCTGATGGCTGTGCTCAGTGTTTTGATCTCTGCTGCCCTGCAGGCATGCGCTCCTCCCCTTTCAAAGCTCCAGGAATATCTGACAGCTGAGTGTGCTACTCGCTTTGAGGAACAAAGAGGAAATTGTTGAAATGCTCCTGTTCTGCCCGGCACTAGGAACACAGCAGCAGCCAGACTGCTATCACTGGGCAGGGGGGAGGGCAGGACTGGATTTATAATGCTGCCAAAGGTGCCATGGTGCCAGACCCAGGCACAGCAGGGGCCCCCTCGGCCAGGCACTCCACTTCGGCTACAACCCAGCAGCTGCAGTGCTGGCTCTCCTCTCCAGCCCTCCTCCCCCCTCGACGACCTGGACCCTTCGCTTCTCCCCCTGCCTGCTCCCACTCACTCGCTCCTCCTATCAGATGGCAGGCTAAGGGCTTCTTTCGTCTCCACCCCACATGGGCCAGTGACGGATGGTCTGCCGCTTCGGGTTTCCCTGGGATCAACATTTTACCATAAAACACAGTGCCCTGGGACGGGACCCCACAACAACAGGGGGCCCCATGCCTGGGAAGCTGCAGGGGCAGAAGCTTGATCCTGCTGGCTTCTGGGCTCCTGCTTCAGGCTCTGCCCATCCCCAGTGGCAGCCAAGCTACCCCTCCCCGAGCACGCCACGTCCCTGCTCCTCCCCCACCCTTCCAGCACTTCCCCTGCCACCAAACAGCTGTTTGCCAGCGCTCAGGATGCTCTGGGAAGGAGGGGGAGGAGGAGGGCTGCAGCATGCTCGGGGGCGGGGACTTGGGGAAGGGGTGGGATGGGGGCAGGGCAGAGGTGGAGCAGGGGTGGGGAAGGGGCCTTGGGAAAGGGGTGGAATCTGGGCAGGGTGGAGCAGAGGCGGGGCCCCTGCACTCACCCTACAACATACCCCCCAGCCCCACAACCCCAGCCCTGACTTCTGCACCCCCCTCACACACACACAGCCCTGACATCTGCACCCCCAACACAGCCCTTGGCCTCCCTGACTCCTGCATCCCAGCCCCCTGCCCTCCCTGACTCCTGCACCCCCTCACACAACCCCAGCCCTGACTCCTCCACCTCCCCACATTTCCACCCCCACCCTGAGCACCAAACAGGAGCTGCCCCACGTAACCACTCCACACCCCAACCCCCTTCCCCAGCTCTGAGCCCCATCCCACATCCTAGTTCCTGGCCAGGCCCTGCACTCCAAACCCCACCCTGTTCCTGCACCTAACTCCCTTCCAGACCCTGCACCCCCAGCCCTGACCCCCCTCCCACACCCTAACTCCTAGCCAGACCCCGCACCTCAATGTTTTTTATGTTGTTTTAATAAGCGCTCTTATCCAAAGCACTTTACAATAGTTATCTAACTTTACAAACAGTATCTGGAAAGATCATTAAGTGATCGGCCGAGACCCTTAGCAATTTTCAAGTGGTCTGTGGAAAAAAATAAGTTAGACTACAAAAAAATCAAGGTACCTCAATTTATTTTCATTTTCTTCCTATTTCTTATTGGAGGACAATGCAGAACAAAAGAATGAACAACGGGGCTGTGGGGCAGGGGGAGATAATAGAGAATGTTCTTTTTTCTTGGCTGGGTCCCTAGAGGGGGACCCAAAAATGAAGCTGAGCACAGGGCCCCACTAACTTTAAACCAGCCACTGTCCTGCCATATGAAAAAGCTATATAAGATGGGGAGTGACATCATAAGAGTTCTTCACTCCCCACCCAAGAAGAGTCCTGGAAACACCCAAGGAACAAAGACTGAACTGGGGGAAGTGCAGGACCCAGGCTAAAGGGATTTCTAGCCTGTGTATGAAACATGTGGGGGATTCCAAGCTGTAAAGCAAGTGCAGCTTGCGCCTTGAGAACCTGCAG
>NC_133772.1:3367097-3368537 GCF_003597395.2 Chelonoidis abingdonii
GACTGTGTGTTGTGTGAAGAAATACTCCCTTTTATTTGTTTTAAACCTGCTGCCTATTAATTTCATTTGGTAACTCCAAGTTCTTGTGTTATAAGAAGTAGTAAACAACACTTCCTTATCTACTTTCTCTACACCAGTCATGATTTTATAGACTTCAACAATATCCCCCCTTTTCAAAGCTGAAAAGTCCCAGTCTTATTAATCTCTCCTCATAAAGATTATGGCTATTAACTCTCTTTCTCTCTTTTTTTTTAAATAAAATAGAAAGAGATTTCACTTACCATGACCAGAAGGTTGTAAATCCTGATTGATGCCAGGAAAGAGGATTTCTAAACACTCCAGAAATTGCTGGCAGGTTGACTCCCCTCTTTTCTGTATGTGAATTAACAACTTCCTGATCTTGATCACGATGTCCTCTTTTTGATAGAAGCTGTTGTACTCTTCCTCTGTGATGATGGACTGAGCAAGTAACTCATCCAAGATGTTGTCAGGGTCTCTTTGAATAATTTGTATCAGCTCTGTGCGTTTGGTGATGAGAATCCTGTATTTGTCACCAGTGGCCATTATCACTGAATCACAGGATCTGCAGAGGTTTGCTGTTAAAAGACAGAAGACACAGGATTTGTGAAGCTGCTAGAGATAGCTTCAGTTTAGTGAGTAACACTCTAGGAAAGTGCCTTGTCCTTTATCATGAGATTGGCCATTTAAACAATTTGAGAGACGGACCCACCAGACTCCCCTCTTTCGTGTTGAAAATGGAATAGTTCTGTAGTAACTACTGGAAATTAGCTAGAGCAATGCACTGAGGTTCGAGAAAACTGGGTGTTAGTTCCCATGGGGTTGAGACTGGGCCAACTCCAATAATGCTGCCAAAACTGAACTGCTGCTCTGGATCAGTCACACCTTCCTGCCTCACTGTTTCAAACCTGCTGTGGCTCTGTCCTCCTTTTACTCATCTTTTTACCTGTGTTTTGCTAGTTAGATACCAGCATGTCCTGATGGGAGTGGGGTCAAGGCTGCTGAGACAGCTGTTCCTTTTCTAAGCGGGAATGGGGAGATCTGCATGCAGAGAGTCCTTCCTTGAGCAATCCACCTCACCACTTTCTCTGTAAATTTCGGTTATGAATGATGGAATTTCCCCACCCCACATTAAGCCCCACCCTCATTTTTTAGGATTGCCAACATTGTCTTAAAATCAAAGGGAATGTGAAAAATCAAAGGCTCCTGTGAAAGTTAATGCTGCTTCAGGCTGTGTTTATTTTGGGGGTGGTCTTACTGCTGGTTGTCAAGGGCGGGGGGAGCTGCAATTCCCAACCCCACTTCCTTGGGGTTCAGAGATTATATTGCAAAGGTGGCTCACCCCATAATGTACCCATAAAGGAAATGGAAACTTATGTCACAGAGTCTCTTCTGCACCCAGATCCTGGAGGAGCATTCCCA
>NC_133772.1:3368638-3385029 GCF_003597395.2 Chelonoidis abingdonii
TTGGACCATGGACACAAACAATCGATTTCGGGATCCCACTGTGGACGCGCTAAACCGATTTTATTAGATCTGTTTTGTAATATCGATTTAAGCTAATTCGAAATAATCGTGCAGTGTAGACGTACCCTCAGACACCCAGCTCCCAATGGGACCTAACCCCCAAATAAATCTGTTTTATTCTGTATAAAGCTTAATAGGGTAAATGTATAAATTGTCCACTTTCTATATCACTGATAGAGAGATATGCACAGCTGTTCCCCCACACACACACACACCAGGTATTAATCACTTACTCTGGGTTTATTAATAAACAAAAGTGATTTTATTAAGTATAAAAAGTAAGATTTAAGTGGTTTCAAGTAATAACAGACAGAACAAAGTAAGTCACCAAGCAAAATAAAGCAAAATCACACAACTCTAAGCCTAATACATTAAGAAATTGATTACAGGTAATATCTCACCCTTAAAGATGTTCCAATAAGCTTCTTTCACAGACTAGACTTCTTCCTAGTCTGGGCCAAATCCTTTACCCTGATACAGTCTTTGTTAGTTCCAGAAGACATCTCAGATGACAAGGAGGGGTTTTCTCATCACTGGCAGCCCCCTTTGTCCTGCTCCACCACCTTTTATAGCTTTGGCACAAGACAGGAGTTTTGGGACTAAAAATAACATTTTGGAATATGATAGGATAACAATGACAGGTAAGAGCTATATTACCTGTGTTTACATTGCAGAGTATTGTAAAAGTATACCCATCTGTTGCATTTCACTTTGAGCATATTTGCTAAATAAAATCAAGTTAATTTCTGATGCTGAAGACTTTGCTCCAATATATGGAAGGATTTTATGACAAAAGTTCTGTAACATTAAAGAGCGGCACCAGCCTCTACTTCTCTGAAGTCATCAAGTCAAGACCCCTTGCCTGAGGCAGGAGCAATTGTAGACCATCCCTGACAGGTATTTGTCCAACATGTTCTTAGAAATGTCCAGTGAGTGGGATTCTACAATCTCCCTTGGAAACCTGTTCCAGAGATTAACTACCTTTATAGTTAGAAAATTTGCACTAATATCTAACCTAAATCTACCTTGCCCATTCCTTCTTCTCCTAATTTCAGAGTACATGAAGAACAACTGGTCACAATCATACTTATAACTGCCCTTAGCATATTTGAAAACTGTTATCAGGTCCCCCATCAGTCTTCTTCTCTCAAGGGTAAATCTGCCCAGTTTTTTCAACCTTTCCTGGTAGGTCAGGTTTTCTAAGCATTTTATCATTTTTATTGCTCTCCTCTGGACTCTACAGTTTATCCACATCTTTCCTAAAGTGTGTTGCCCAGAATTAGGCCTGGTCTACACTACAAGGGGTGGGGGAGGATCAACCTAAGTTATGCAACTTCAGCTACAAGAATAGCATAAGATGAAGTTGACGTATCTTAGTTTGACTTACCTCACGTCCTCATGGCGCGGGATCGATTGTAGCAGCGCCCCCATCAACTTCGCTTCCACCTCTCGCCAAACTGGAGTACAGCAGTCAATGAGAAAGCGATCAGGGATTGATTTATCGCGTCTACACTATACGTGATAAATCGATTCCCGATAGATCAATTGCTACCTCCCGATCCAGCGGGTAGTGGAGATTTGGCCTTAGACACAATAGTTCAGCTGAAGCTTTAACAGTGCCAAGTAGAGCAGGACAATTACCTCCCATCTCTTACTTCAACCCTCCTGTTAATACACCCCAGATTGATGTTAGCATTTTTTTGCAACACAGTGTTGACTCATATTCAGTTTGTGATCCACTATAACCCCGAGATCCTTTTCAGCAGCACTACCACCAGACACTTATTCCCTAGTTTATATTGTACATTTGATTTTTCATTCCTAAGTGTATTATTTTGCATTTGTCTTTATTGAATTTCATCTTGTTAATGTCAGACCAATTCTCCAATTTGTTAATTGGTTAATTTGAATTCTATTCCTGTCCTCCAAAGTGGTTGCAAACCCTCACAGATTAGTGTCATCGGCCAATTTTATAAGTGTACTCTCCACTCCATTATCCAAATCATTACTGGATAGTACCAGACCGAGGACTGACCCCCATGGGACCTCACTAGCTATGTCCTCTCAGTTTAACAGTGAACCTCTGATAACTTTTCTTTGAGTATGGTCTTGCAATCAGTTTTGTACCCACCTTATAGTCATTTCATCTAGACCATATTTCCTAGTTTGCTTATGAGAACGTCGTGTGGGACTGTCTGAAGCCTTACTAAAATCAAGTTCTATCATGTCTCTTGCTTCCCCCTTCCACTAGGGTAGAAACTCATAAAACTGGTTGGCTTGGCATTTTCTGACCAAAAAAAACCTGTTTTCACTGAAATTTTCTGATTAGCTCTAAATTTAGGCCACATAGGAATGACACAGCTATCAACATCGCTCAGCACCAAGAATGAAAGAATGGGCAGTTTAGACACCTCAGAGCTGCTCACCACAGGAGCTTTACAATCCCTTAGTGCCTAGTACTTTAGGTGATGAAGCCACAGTGCACTAGCTCATTGTGCATTAATGGTAAAACTCCCTTGGACTTACATTTCTGAAAAGTAAATTTTTAACACTGTTAAAATAAAAACTGTGCCGCACACCTGGCTATGGCTTGGCTAGTGTTTCATCAAAATACCCATGGGAAAGAAGGCAAACTGAGGAACAGTGAGCAAAAGGGCTTGCTCAAAGCCAGGGGGCAGCTGTCTCCTAGAGTGCAGCCTAAACCACAAGTCCTCAATGCTTTCCAGGCAAAGGGTTTTGCCTTCTGTAGCTGAGGGACTGTTCCCACTCCCTTTGGTGTTAATGGCAAAACTCCCTATGCCTTCAATGAAGAGCAAGACCAGATGTATATTTTGCCCTAATAAAAGCGGGGAGTTGGGAAGACACCTCTGGGGCTCTCTCTTTCAGTGGGATGAGCTTTACCATATTTTGTTTAGCTGAATCTTGAATTTCCCAGAAGTTTTGCCCAATAAGGTCAGATCACCAGGACTGAGCCAAGCTCTCAGATACAAGGAATTTCATTGCACAGGAACTAATGGCACATGCATTTCGGCACACCCAGAATTAACACTGTAGCCTCAGGAGTTCATGGAGTTCCTGACCCAGCAAGCACTTGGAGGATTTTCACAGGATTCAAAGGTAACCAGGAATGAATGCTTGGGGTCAGCCATACTGCACACAGCAAGAATATACAAGCTCTCTTTCAATGTAACAGTTTTAGAAAGATATGAAGAGAAGTTGAGGGTAATACCTTGAGATATGGCCCTCTCCAGGTTCACACAATGCTGTGAGAGGAAGCACTTCTGAGGTTTTTGCATTAGTGAGAACATGAGCAGATGTGACCACAATAACTTATTTACCAGACAGAGTGACTAACTCCATTTCTCATAAACAGCAAGAAATAGAAAGAAATGGAACTGAAAGATAAGTAACACTACTGAGGAGAGGGGAGAGAGAGAGAGGAGATTGGGTGAGTCTGGTAACAGAGAAGATTAAGATTTAAGATATAAGTTAAGCTTTTATTTTCAATGGAAACATTATTTTTAGCTCCTGTATGACAGTAAGAAAGCCAAGCAATAGGCTGTGAGCACAGTGTGGCCTTGGAAGAAGCTAGAGAGAGATCTTTAGGATCTGTTGTCTAAAAATGCTTGGAACTGTAAGCTCAGATACTACTCCTTTTGTTCTTGGTTCCTTCAATTTTTACTTCCAACTGGAACATCTCCAGGGCCCACATTTTGACTAGCTGCTAGGGTCAAGAGGGGGCAACAATAAGTACCCACAATTTCCCTCATCTCAAGTACAATAATCTCTTCTTATGAAGAAAGTTGCTAATGGCTTTCCAAATGGAGTCATTTTATGTATAGGAAATCAGTCCCTCTTTAAGGAGATTGCACATGTAGAAGAGTCTCCTGGGTCTGCCTGTTAGTTTGGTGTGAGACCCTAGAGAGAGACAGAGGTTCAGTCAGCTGTTTCCTGAAACAGGGCAGCGCTGGTTTAGCTGAGGTATCTGCAAGAGGAAATTGCCTATCTGCAATCTGTCACCAGAGCTGGCTCTAGACATAAGCAGACTAAGAAATTGCTTAGGGTCCCTAGCAGCTCAAAGGGCCTGCCGGCTCACTTTTTATTATAAGAGCTTGGCTCTTTTTGTGTGTGTGAGATAGAAAAAAATATTCCTGCTTAGGGCCCCCGATGGGCTAGCACTGCCACTGTCAGTGACACCTCTGTCCAAGAAAGCAGGGCTCATATAAATTTTGTAAATACACAGATTACACCAAGTATAAGAGGGGTAGCCATGTTCGTCTGGATCTGTAAAAGCAGCAGAGAATCCTGTGGCACCTTATAGACTAACAGACGTTTTGGATCATGAGCTTTCGTGGGTGAATACCCACTTCGTCAGACGCAGGTAGTGGAAATTTCCAGGGGCAGGTATATATATGCTAGCAAGCAAGCTAGAGATAACGAGGTTAGTTCAATCAGGGAGGATGGGGCCCTGTTCTAGCAGTAGAGGTGTGAAAACCAACCATTCTGACTGTGGGGCCCTGTCCCCTCAATGCGATGAAGAGCAGCAGGGAAATCAAAGGGGAAGCTGCTGGGCAAGAACTGTCTCTGAGAACTTGCCCCTCAAACATGATGAGGGAAGCAGAAAGCGACTGCACTCTTCTCCTGCCAGCCACACTGCATGATGTGTGACAACCTGACACTACAATGAGCTTTGCATGCTCAATTCTGCCCTCAGTTATTGGGGGGCAGCAGCTGGGTAAATTGGGGCAAGATGAGCCCCATAAGCTGGGTCCTGAACCTGAATTCCAGGATTTCCGGTTTCACTAGCACCCCCCGCCTCCATTGCACTAGACACATGTTGTGTAGGGGATTGGACCAAGTGTCAGCTGCATGCTGAACTTCTGTGAGTTCAGGTGGCTACAGTTCTTGTAATGGTATGTGATTTGCAGGGCTCATCAGAAAGGCTCAGAGCTGCCCCCATCTTAAATATTTTACTTTTAGATTCCATTTGACTATGCAGCATGAGGCAAACACAGCACAGTTAGACTTAGTCAGGAGCTATGTTTGTTACTGATTCTGCTAGGGCCGTATTCCTCAACAAGCAGTCTCTGAGATCTCCCTGACACAGGTTAGGAAGGTAGAAAGTCAGCTGAGAAACACTGGACTAGAGAAGGGGTTCTCAACCTTTTTTTTTTCTGATGCCCCCTAACATGTTATAAAAACTCCACAGCCCACTTGTGCCACAATAACTGGTTTTCTGCGCATAAAAGCCAGGGCCAGCGTTAGGGGGTAGCAAGCAGGGCAATTGCCCAGGGCCTCATGCTACAGGGGCTCCTGTGAAGCTACACTGCTCAGGCTTCAGCCTTAGCCCTGGATGGCAGGGCTCAGGGATGTGGGCTTCAGCCCCATGCGGTGGGACTTTGGCTTTCTGCCCTGGACCCCAGTGAGTCTAGTGCTGGCCCTGCTTGGAGGGCCCCCCCTCCCGAAACTTGCTCAAGACCCCCTAGGGGAGCCCGGACCCCTGGTTGAGAACAACTGGACTAGAGAATAGGAGGTACATGACACTCTTTATTACAAATAAACTGGAAATGTTCTTAGAACAAAATCTCTAGGCCAATCCTGAAGAGTCTGTCTCAGTGAAACTCCCTTGGAGTTTAGTGGAGGAAAACTGAATCAAGACAATTGAAAATGGAGTAAGAGCAAAGTAAGCAGGGCTGGCTCTTGGCACCAGCCCTCCAAGCATGTGCTTGGGGCAGCACTCCCCAAGGGGCAGCACTCCGGCTCCTTTTTTTTTTTTAAATTTGGGTGCAAAAAGCCGGGAGCCAGCCCTGAGCAAAGGTGAGCTGCAGCGGCGGGGGGCATGGGGAGGGCCGCAGGAAGTAATGCTGGGGGGGCAGAGGAACTGCTCCCCCCTGCTCACCTCCACTCCACTGCCGCCTGCACCCCTGAGCGCGCCGCCGCCGCTCCGCTTCTCCCGCCTCCCTCCCAGGATTGCTGTGCGAATCAGCTGTTTTGCAGCAAGCCTGAGGGGAGAGAAGCAGATCAGCGGCAGCGGGCTCAGGGGAGCAGGTGGAGCAGAGGTGAACTGCAGCAGTGGGGTCGCGGGGAGGGCCACAGGAAGTAACCCTGGGGGGGCAGAGGGACCGCTCCCCCCCAGCTCATCTCCGCCTCCTCCCCTGATTGCACTGTCATTCTGCTTCTCTCCCGGCATGCCCAGGGAAAGAGGCAGGGCCAGGGATTTGGGGAAGGGGTTGGAAGGGGTGGAGTTGGGGCAGGGCCAGGGGACGTGGGAGTTTTTCTGTTTGGGATGGCAAAAAACTTGGAGCTGGCCCTGAAAGTAAGGAGCTCAGAATCAGAACAATTTTGAATGATTTTCATACTGGGTCAGCGACATGCCAGCATCTGTCTGTTGCCATCAATCAGAACAGGCCTTTCATGGTTTGTGTAGAAATAACAGAGATAAATGTACCAGGATATTTCACGACATGCAGAAGTGCGCTTGCTGTTACCAACTCCTGCTTTTCATATTTATCTTCCAGTGTCCAAACTGTTAGAGAAACATCATGGTAATAACTAGAATAGCCACCCTGATACTGAGGTGTAAGCAAGAGCTTTCCCATTATGGGAAATCTATATAGTATTGTTACAGAAATCCCTAACACTTGGGCTTTATTAACTGTGTGTTTGTACAGACCACTTTGCACTAACGGTACATGCAATGTCTTCTGAGAGGTCTGAATGGGAAATGAGTTTATATCTGTTTCATTCGCATGTTGTCATGAGAGATTTAAATGTTTGGCAGCCCAAGAACTTTGGTGATGATCTGCAGATTTATGCAGTACGTTATTATGTGAGTGAAACACTTGTTTTAATTTTCCTTATGACACAAAGACACAGGGGTAACTGTGTAAAGATTACAAAGACTCCAGAGACACATCATTTTCCTGTTTCTATGTCTTCCTCTATTTTCTTAACAATATTATAATTATTTCTGAACTTAACAGGTCTGTGAATTGCTTGAGGGATCATAATCAATTGTTCTTTCAACATTTATTTCATTACACAGGCTGGAAAGATTTAATTTTATGTCCTGATCTTAGAAACACACACACACACGCTAAACCTGCAAGTACACCTCTACCCCGATATAATGTGACCCAATATAACACAAATTCAGATATAACGTGGTAAAACAGCACTCCGGGGGCGGGGGAGAGGCTGCATCCTCCGGTGGATCAAAGCAAGTCTGATATAACATGGTTTCACCTATAATGTGGTAAGATTTTTTGGCTCCCAAGGACAGGATTATATTGGGATAGAGGTGTAGTTCCGTTGAACTGAGTAAAGTTAAGCATGGGTGTAAGTCTTTTCAGGATTCGAACTTTAATTAGTGGATGTCAATAAATGTTCATTTCTACCTATTGGTGCAACTGAAAAGCATGTTTTACATTATTAATAGCATAGAAAATTCTAACAATCAAAGGCAGAAATGTACACAGAGGGAAAGTTAAAAGCAATGTGCTGCATGCCTGGATCCTGCTGCTCTCAGAGAATGTCTACACAGCAGCTGGGAGTTGTAATTCTGAGCTCAGGTAGATGTACATGTGCTAGTTCTGCTCAAGCTACCACCTAAAAGTACCAATGTGGCCACAGTGGAACAGGCCATGGTTTGGGCTAGCAGTGCAAGTACAACCTACCCAACCCCCTGAGTACATTTTCAGGCAGCTAGCCTAAGTGACTGCCTGTGATGCCATGGCCACACTCCTATTTTTTAGCATGTCTGCCTCGCCACACTGGGAATTGCACCTCCAGGTGCTGTGTTACCAGTTCCATCAGCCAATAAGAAATATGAAGATTTTATCCAATACACCGATTGCATTTCTGACCCTGACATGAACCTTATCTTCCAATTTATTCCATTTTGAATAAAGGGTGTCTGAATCTCTTCTAAACCCCAATGCACTGAACATGAAACCTCACAAAGGGATAGAGTCAATTCCAGAAGCTGGTAACCAAATAAATAAAGTTTGCAATTTTGATTGGAAAATTGGAATGATGAGTTGCCAAAGGGAGTCCCTTCATGCGTTGAATCCCACCCCAATATATGCATAAACTGTAAGACCAGAAGGAAGTGTTCTGATTATCTACTCCAACCTCCTGCATATCCCAGGCCAAAGATCCTCAACCAGTTGTTCCTACAATAAGCCCAGAGCTTCATCCTGAACTAGAGTGTATCTTCTAGAAGTACATCCAATCTTGACTTAAGGACTATAAGTGATGGAGAATCCACCACACTCCTATAGACAAACTGTTCCATTCTGGACCTTGTAAACAACCTACAAAACACCCTCCGAGACTCTTTAGCCACTGCTAAAGAAAACCTAAAAGATGCTCAGGAAAAGCAAAAGGCCTGGTATAATAAACATGCCAGAGAGTGTGCCTTCAAAGTAGGGGACCAGGTCATGGTCTTAAAGGCTCTCCAGGCCCATAAAATGGAAGCGTCATGGGAAGGGCCATTTATGATCCAAGAGCACCTGGGAACTGTTAACTATCTCATAGTATCCCCCACCTCAAACCTAAAGCCTTAACTGTTAATTCTCTAAAACCCTTTTATTCCAGAGAATTAAAGGTTTGTCAGTTTTCAACCCAGAGAGGAGATGACGCTGCGTGGCCTGAAGGTGTCTACTATGAAGGAAAAAGTGATGGTGGCGTGGAAGAGCTGAACCTATCCATGACCCTCGGACATATGCAGTGACAGCAGATCAAGGAGCTGTGCACTAACTTCATGACGATGTTCTCAGCCACCCCAGAACAAACTGAACGAGCATACCACTCCATTAACACAGGTAATGCTCTCCCAATTAGAGCCAAACCTTCCCAGGTGACTCCTCAAGCCAAAACTGCTATAGAATGGGAGATCCCGGATATGCTACAGATGCAGGTAATCCATGCCTAAGAAAGTGCATGGGCATCTTCAGTGGTTCTAGTTCCCAAACCAGATGGGGAAATACGCTTTTGCATAGACTGCCATAAGCTAAATGCTATAACTCGCCTAGACAACTATCCAATGCCATGCACAGATTAGCTATTGGAGAAACTGGGATGAGCCCAGCTCATTGCTACCTTTGACTTAACCAAGGGGTTCTGGCAAGTACCGCTAGATGAACCCGCCAAAGAAAGGTCAGCCTTCATCACCCATGTAGGGCTACATGAATTTAATGTGCTCCCTTTCGGGCTGCAAAATGCACCTGCCAACTTCCAGAATCTTGTAGATAGTCTCCTAGCAGGACTGGGAGAATCTGAAGTCACCTACCTTGACAATGAGGCCATATTTTCTGATTCATGGGCAGAACACCTAGAGCATCTTCAAAAAGTCTTCAAGTGCAGAAGGGAGGTAGGACTAACTATTAAAGCTAAAATGTGTCAAATAGGCCTAAATAGAGTGACCTACCTTGGACACCAGGTGGGTCAAGGAACTATCAACTCCCTACAGGCCAAAGTGGATGCTATCATAGATTCATAGATTCACAGACTCTAGGACTGGAAGGAACCTCGAGAGGTCATCGAGTCCAGTCTCCTGCCCTCATGGCAGGACTAAATACTGTCTAGACCATCCCTGATAGACATTTATCTAAATCCTACTCTTAAATATCTCAGAGATGGACATTCCACCCTCCCGAGGCAATTTATTGCCAGGTGTTTATACCCTGACAGTAGAAAACTTTTTCCTAATGTCCAACCTAAATCTCCCTTTGCTGCAGTTTAGCCCATTCTTCTTGTTCTTATCATTAGATTGGCTAGGTGAACAGTTTCTCCCTCCTCTGTAGACACCTTTTAGATACCCTGAAAACTGCTTCAATGTCCCCTCTCAGTCTTCTTTTTCCAAACTAAATAAACCCATTCTTTCAGCTTTCCTCATACTCCATGTTCTCAGACTTTAATCATTCTTGTTGCTCTCTCTGGACCCTCTCCATTTCTCCATATCTTTCTTGAAATGTTGGTGCCAGAACTGGACACACTACTCGTTGAGCCTAACCAGCGCAGAGTAGAGCGGAAGAATGACTTCTCGGTCTTGTTTACCACACACCTTTAATGCATCCCAGGAATCACTTTGCTTTTTTGCAACGTATCAACACTGTTGACTCATATATTTGCTTGTGGTCCCACTATGATGACCCTAGATCTTTTCATGCCATAACTCGCCTTCCTAAGACAGTTCTTCCCATTTCTGTCATGTTGTGAAACTGATTGTTCCTTCCTAATGGAGCACTTTGCTATTGTCTTTATTGAACTTCATCCGGTTTAACCTCAGACATTTTCCAATTTGGTCCAGATCATTTGAATTTTGACCTTGTCCTCACAAAGCAGTATGCAATCCCTCCCTAGTTTTGGTATCGTCTGCAAGGACTTATAAGTTGTACTTTCTATGCCAACATATCTATCGTTGAATTTTGAAGATATTTGAACAGAGCTGTCCCATAACAGACCGCTGGGGAACCCCACTTGTTATATCTTTCAAGCAGGATTGGGAGCCATTAATAACTACTCTCTGATACAGTTATCGACAGCCAGTTATGCACCCCTTTATAGTAGCCTCATCTAAATTGTATTTGCCTAGTTATCGCATAAGGATATCATGCGAGACCGTATCAAATGCTTACTAAAGTCTAGCTATACCACATTCCACGCTTCTCCTTTATCCACAAGGCTCTTAATCCTATCAAAGAAAAGCATCAGATTGTTTTGACACGATTTGTTCTTTTCAAAATCCAGGCTGGCTATCCCTATCACTTACACCTTTCTCAAGTGTTGCAGATGATTTCTTTCTTAATTACTTGCCTCCATTATCTTCCTGGCACAGAAGTTAAACTAACTGGTCTGTAGTTTTCCTGGGTTGTTTTTATATCCCCTTTTTATAGATTGGCACTATATATTGCCCTTTTTCAGTCTTCTGGAATCTCTCCCGTTCTCCATGACTTTCAAAGATAATAGCTAGAGGCTCAGATACCTCCGCCTATTAAACTCCTCTGAGTATTCTGGGATGCATTTCCATCAGGCCTGGTGACTTGCAGCATTAACTTTTCTAAGGATTTTTAACTTGCTCTTTTTTTAATTTATCTTCAAACCTACCCCTCCCTAAGCATGTCAAGCTATTGTTAGACATACCGTCAGACTTCTCAGTTGAGACCGAAACCAAAGAGTCATTGGCATCTCTGCCATTCCAAGTTCTGTTAACTGTTTCCCTCACCTCCTGGAGCATGGGCCTCCCTGGCCTTGGTCTCCTCTGCTTTAATGTAATAGATAAAAAGTTTCCTTCTTTCCCTTTATATACCATAGCTGATTTAGAGCTCATTTTTGCTTTTGCCCTTTCTAATCTTGCCTGGCCATTCCTGTGTTGTTGTGCCTATATTCCATCTCTCTTGTAAATCATGACCTAGTTTTCATTTTTTATAAATGGACTCCTTTTTATTTGCGGTCATGCAAATCTCGTGGTTAAGCCAGGTGGTCTTTGCACACATTTTCTTTTTTCCTACCATCAGAATAGCTTGCTTTTGGGCCTCTTAAAGTGTCCCTTTGAAAAAAACTACCAACTCTCCTCAGTTGTTTTTCCCCTCAAGTTGATTCCCATAGGGACCTTACCTATCAGCTATCGTGAGCGTTACAACCAAAATCCACCTATCCTTGAAATCCCATGTCTCTATTTTGCTGGTACTCTCTTCACCCTTCCTTAATTATGCAAACTCTATGATTTCATGATCACTTTCAACCCAAGCTTCCTTACTTTCAAATCTCATGAGTTCTTTCTATTTGTTAAAATCAAGTCTAGAACAGCTCCCCCGCAGTAAGCTTTTTCAACTTCTGAAATAAAAGTTGTCTGCAATGCAGTCAGGAACTTATTGGATAGTGTGTTGCCCCAAGGTGTTATTTCCCACATATATCTGGTAGTTGAAGTCCCCCATCACACCAAATGCTTGGGCTTTGGATATTTCTTAGTGTTTTATAAAAAGCCTCATCACCTCTTCCACCTGGTTAGGTGCCTGTAGAGTAGACTCCTAGCAACGACATCACCGTTTGTTTTTAACCCCTTTATCCTAACCGAGGAACTCTCACATTCCGTCTGCCATGTCCATCTTCACCTCAGTCCAAGTGTGCATATTTTATATATATTAAGGCAACCACCTCCTCTCTTTTTCCCCTGTCTATCCTTCTGAGCAACTATACCCCATCACACCAACCATCCAATCATGTGTATTATCCCACAAGTTCAGTGATGCCAATGTCATAGTTGTAATTTATTTTATTAAGCAACTTCCATGTCTCCTTGCTTACTTACCTTACTTCTTGCATTGTAATAGCATACTACATGGTGTTGTCTTGCCTACCCAGTTTTGCCCTGAGCCTCCTTCTCTCTTTTTTCGCTATAGCTCAAAGTCCATCTTGTTGCGACCCACTCTCCCAGTTTCATGTTCCCCCACTTACCTGTGGGCTTTTTACCCCCGTCGACTAGTTTAAAGCCCCCTCACTGAGTTAGCCAGTCTGTGTGCAATAGGGTCTTTAACCCTCCTCGAAAGGTGACGCATCTCTGCCTAGCTGTCCTCTCCCTCGAACAGCATACCGTGGGCCATCCCCAAGTCAAAAAATAGGTTCCAATACTTCTAGGCTTGGGTCAGCGTAACAGGTCAGGACTCACACCACAGCACCTCCTGCTGGTAGCTCCGGATTAGTATTCTTGGATGATTTCCATTTTTCTTCTATCCTACCGACTCCATAACAATGCAAATTGGACGAGGCCGGCCCTAGCCATTTGCCACCACCCAGGCGGTATTGCCGCTGGGAAGGCGCTCTGCGCTGACCGGTCCACGCTCTGGTAGGATCTCCCGCAGGTGTCCCTGCGGAGGTCTGCTGGTTCTGGCGGCTCTTGGTGGGACCTCGCCGGCAGGCGTGCTGCGAAGGCTCCACCGGAGCCCGGGATGGCCAGCGGACTCCTCTGCAGGCACCCTGCGGGCAGGCCACCAAGACCGCCTGCCGCCCTCCCGGCAACTGGTAGAGCGCCCCCCGCAGCATGCCGCCCCAAGCATGCGCTTGGCGCGCTGGGGCCTGGAGCCAGCCCTGCCTGTGTAGCACCCTCTCCTGGTGGTGACCCGTCTGTTTCTCACCCTTTGTTGACATCTGGACTCACATTACTCGCGGCATCCTCTTCAGGACACAGCCCTCTGGCAGTGCCTCTTAGCCCATCCTCATCCCCTTCTGGATGTGTGTGTGTGTGTGTTTTAACAGCAGTTGCTCTCTTTGCCCCAGCGGCCAACCACACCCCAAAGTCTCACCTCTCTTGACAGGGGGATGGCACAGTCTGAGATGGCCCCTTTCGATGGCCAGGTGTGATGCAAAGGGAGAAGGGGAGACCCAGGCCTGCCCTCTACTCTGGCTCCCTCTAGCAGCAGTCTCCTGCCCTCCTTCTCTCCCCTCATCTATCTGCTTCTCTGGGCCACTTCCCCTTTGCACCTTGTCAGCCTTTTCCTCGGGGCCTACAGCCTGGCAGATAGCAGGCTGGAGTTCACCTCTGCTCCCCCCCTGCCCAACACTGCACTCTCCAAGGTCCTAGTTTCCCAGCTCTGGAGACAGACCTTCCCCTGTCAAAGGCCTGGGATAGACTGACTCTTTGCTCCCTGAGTAGCCTGTTTATAGGGCCAAGTCTAGCCCTGATTGGCTGGCTCTAATCTTGGCCCTGATTGGCCCCTAGTAGCCCTTTTCTAATTGGCTGCCCGTCTGCGCAGGTGCATTGGCCTGCTGTAGCCCAAACTGTCATGGAGTGGGGCAGCTACCCCACTCCACACCAGATACTACAGGTGATTTGTACCACACTAAGCCAAATTGCCGCCCCACTGACAGATCTAACCAGAAAGAACCAGCCAAATGCAGTTCAGTGAACTGGTGAGTGTCAGAAAGCCTTTACCCAGCTTAAAGTGACACTCATGTCTGATCCTGTGGTCAGGGCCCCAGACTTTGACAAACCTTTCCTAGTAACCACAGATGCATCCGAGTGTGGTGTGGGAGCAGTTTTAATGCAGGAAGGACCGGATCAAGAATTCCATCCTGTCGTGTTTCTCACAAAAAACTGTCTGAGAGGGAAAGCCACTGGTCAATCACGGAGAAGGAATATTACGCCATTGTGTACTCTCTGGAGAAGCTGTGCCCCTACATTTAGGGACGGCATTTCCACCTGCAGATCGACCATGCTGCACTGAAGTGGCTTCACACCATCAAGGAAAATAACAAACTTCTTCAGTAGAGTTTAGCTCTCCAAGATTTTGATTTTGAAATACAACACATTTCAGAGGCTTCTAACAAAGTGGCTGATGCACTCTCCCATGAAAGTTTCCCAGAATCAACTGGTTAAAATCACCCTTAAAATGTGGAAAATGATGTTAGTTCTAATATAATCAGTAGTATGTCTAGAGGTGCATGTGTCTTATTAATTCTGTTTTCTCCTGGAGCTCCAGGAAGAAATCACAGCCAGCGTGGAACAGGCTGTCCAGCACCATCTGTGATTTGGAGGAGTGTTTCATAAATATAGAGAGACAGGTAGCATAAAATCCCTCCGTGGCAGCTATACTGAATCACCTTACTTGTAAGAGGTTAAGTAGTTCAAATAACCTAGCTGGCAACTAACCAGAAGGACCAATGAGGAAAGACACTTTCAAATCTGTGGGGCAAGGTTTTGTTTGTGCCCTTTCTTTGTTGTTCCCTCTCTGGACGGAGGGAGAGACCAAGCAGGTACAACATCTCCTAAAAATATACCTGGAATAATAGATCTAAAACCACAGAAATTGTAAGTAGGCAAGGAGATGAGTTAGGTTATCTTTTGTTTTGGCTTCTCAATTCTCCTATGTGTAAGCAGAGTCAGGATGAGCTCTACCCTGACATCTGGTGGTGAATTATGGTGAGTGTGGAAAAGAACTTTAGGGGGCTGATCTTGTTTGCATAGGCACACCCACTCCACCTAGCATCAGCCCATGGCAGCCCAAAATGGTCACTTCGAGAGCTGTGGGATCCCCAATTTCTCTGTTATTGGGGTAGGAGGAATAAAGTGTTGTCCTGATTATGTGAATGAAGGATTATGAGACTGTTTTATGACAGATGGTCTCACCATCAACTAAGTACCATTCACTAGACAAGGGACATGGGTTCCAAAACCCAGTGAATTGAGAGAGGATGGGGATAGGTATGTGTATCTGATGGTGTGGGCCCCCTTTTGAGGACCTGGCACACCAACTGCACCATCTCCCCCTCCCCTCCCCTCCCCTCCGCCCCCACTGAATAGCAGAGCTAATTTTGATTCTATTAGGAGTCTAGCTAGAGACTGCTGAACTGAATTCACTTTGGGCCAAGGGTGCACCAGCACTGGGGCTCCCCTACTACAAGCTGAAATCACTAAAAGAGCTAAAATTACTGAGTTGAGATCACTGAGTGCTGTGTTAACTAGTGAGGGAGCCTGAAGATAGATGTATTGCTAAGTGGCTGACAGAGCAAAGCAATTTGCCGGATGGTTGGAGCGACGAGTGGAGTGGAGCTGAGCAGTTTGCAGGAACAGCTGGAGTGGTTCATGGGACAGCTGATGAAGTGCAGCAGCTGGCAGAGCAGAGCTGCTTGTGGGACGGTTGGAGCAGCCCACGGAACAGCAAGTGGAGCAGAGCGACGCAGTTTGCGGGGACGGCTGGAGTGGCTCACGGGACGGCTGGAGGAGCGGAACAGCTGGTAAAGCAGAACTGTTCGTGGTGAAGGCTGCAGCAGAACTCCACGAAGAGGCGGGGCAGTCAGCCTCGCCCATGTAAGATGCCCCTTAACACCCCGTGTGCCCCATCCGCAATTCCACCCAGGCTGTGGGGGGGGGGGGCTGTGTAAAACTCTGCAGATAAACTTTTGAACTCTGGGGCTGCACTGACCAGGGACAGAGACTTTTGGGTTGTTGGACTTTGGGGTGATTTGGACTTATGACCCTAAGGGGAAAGGGACATTGCCAAACTTACTTGGGGTTGGGTTTTTTGCTCATGGTTTGTGTTATGAATCCTGTTTGTGGTGTTTCCCCAACGTAAAGCCGCATTGTTTGTGTCATGGTATAATTCCCCACTCTGAACCTTAGCGTCCAAAAGATGGGGTACCAGCATGAATTCCTCTAAGCTCAGTCACCAGCTTAGTACTTGTAGCGCTGCCACCAACCAGGAATTCCAGTGTCTGGTACACTCTGGTCCCCCAAAAACCTTGCCTGGGGAACCCCAAGACCCAGATCCTCTGGATCTTAACACAAGGAAAGTAAACTCTTTCCCCCACCGTTGCCTCTCCCAGGCTTCCCC
>NC_133772.1:3388218-3413234 GCF_003597395.2 Chelonoidis abingdonii
GTCCTGTTGACTTTGTATAGCGCCAGACATTCACAGATCCACGTGTGCGGCACTGAGTCATAGGCTTTCCTGTAATCAATCCAGGCTGTGCTCAGATTGGTCTGTCTAGACCTTGAGTCTTGGGTGACTATCATTAACAGTAGGCTCACAGTATGAATCAGGAAGAGTAAGCTCATCTCCTTTGGTACAGCCCATCAGCATATGCAGACTGCCTGTACAGCACTATCCCCAATTTCCTTTAATTCTGCTATTTGTTGGCAATGGGCACAATTGCTTTATTTTCCTTTGCACCAAATCGTTGACATTAATGGACAAGGAAGATATTGTGCAAAGAAATTGGTCACCATTGACCCTCAAATCGGTATTGTTTGTCACATCCTCTTTCACATTCTCCTTCATCTGCACATTTGGCCATAGGGTGTGGATCCCAATCTGATTCAGAGAGGGGAGGTTCAGACAAAATCCATCCAAGCTCCCCTGGCATGGTATTGTCCACACTCAGAAGCTGTGGTATTCCAAAGCACATACTGTGTCCCCAAGCTGTACCACCTCCTTCACTCCCTCTGTAATGGCTAGTTGGGCCCAATCTCCCTCAAATGTGGTCAGGTTCATTAGGGCCAGGCATTCACGGAACCATCTATGCTTGATTTGTTTACAGCAGGCTGTGTTTATTTCCTCTCTTCCTCTTGTTGCCATCTTCAGACTGGGATAACTGTCAGGGTGGTCAAGCACTGGAATAAATTGCCTAGGGAGGTTATGGAATCTCCATCATTGGAGATTTTTAAGAGCAGCTAGACAAACTCCTGTCAGGGATGGTCTAGATAATACTTAGAACTACCATGAGTGCAGGGGACTGGACTAGATGGCCTCTTGAGGTTCTTTCCAGTCCTACGATTCTATGATAATGCTGTTAAGAGGTCCCATTCTCTTTGGTACCCATCCTGTCAACATACACCAGTTCTTTAAGATTCCCTGTTCATCTAGGAACAGCAATCATAATTGGCACAGTCAAATTATTAATTTCATGTGGTGCCTAAGGTCTAGGACCTTCCAGCCTAGTCAACTTAAAATTTTCTTCCCCAATATTATGAATTCCCTTTTCCACTAGTGTGATCCAGATAAGTGTGCTGTTTAACAATCTTGATCATTCCCCCCACTTTATTTCTTCTGCTCCCTGAATTAAATGCATAAAAAGTTTGGTACCATATATGCTACACACAGTTCCCTGGGAAACATTATTTACTAAATTAATTACAGTGTTTACCGATACATTCATTTTAAGGTTTGCACAACGGAGTGCACAAAGAGTCAGTGACTCCATTTCCCAGAAATGACCAGAGAGTAAAAGATGTGAAAGTGAAAGGTCGGTAACAGGACAGGGAGCGGAGGAATTTGGAGAAGCTGATAACAGCTAAGGTACGAGATTGATTCATCCCATATCTGCACCAGTAACTTTTATAGGCAGTGTGACTGGTTTGGTCACAGAGACTCCCTTGGGATTGTTACCTAATGTGCTGAGACTACGTCTGAGCCCATTTTTCATTGCCAGCTTGGCACTTCAGAACCCTGCCTTGTTGAGCCAGACACATAAATCTGCTGCAACACAGACCCAGGGTCTGAACCTCACCCCCAAAGCTGCAGACTTTAACCAAAAACTGCTCAGCAGGATACCTATCTCCAGCACCCACACACCCAGCTCTCAATAGGATCCAAACTCCAAATAAATCTGTTTTATTCTGTATAAAGCTTATACTGGGTAAACTCATAAATTGTTCATCCTCTATAACACTGATAGAGAGATATGCACAGCTGTTTGTTCCCCCAGGTATTAATCACTTACTCTGGGTTAATTAATAAACAAAAGTGATTTTATTAAGTATAAAAAGTAGGATTTAAGTGGTTCCAAGTAATAACAGACAGAACAAAGTAAGTTACCAAGCAAAATAAAACAAAACACGCAAGTCTAAGCCTAATATATTAAGAAACTGATTACATGTAATAGCTCACCCGTAGAGATGTTCCAATAAGGTTTACTTCACAGACTGGGCCCAATCCTTTCCCCTGGTACAGTCCTCGTTAGTTCCAGCTCAGGTGGTAACTAAAGTATTGCTTATGTCTGACCCTCTTTGTTCTGTTCCACCCCCTTATATATCTTTGGCACAAGATGGGAATCTTTTGTCTCTCTCTGGGTTCCTACCCCTCCTTCTAACTGGAAAAGCACCAAGTTTAAGAGATATTCCAGTATTATGTGATATAGTCATTCTTCCAGCCCTGGCCTGCATGAGGAAGTTTCGCAAGTAAACAGAACCATTTACAATCAGTTGTCCTGGTTAATGGGAGCCATCAAGATTCCAAACCACCATTAATGGCCCACACTTTGCATAATTACAATAGGACCTCAGAATTATACTTCATATATTTAGCTTCAAATACAAGAATGATACATACATACAAATAGGATGAACACAGTCAATTATAAGCTTTGTAATGATACCTTACAAGAGACCTTTTGCATAAAGCATATTCCAGTTACATCATATCCATACTTATAAACATATTTCCATAAACATATGGAGTGCAATGTCACAGGCAGCTTCTGTAAATAGAGTGTGCAGCACGTAGCAGATAATGATGGATTCTGTACAGTAATTTAGCTAATGTATAACCATAAAGTAACCTTGGGGAGGGGACTGGGGAAGGGCAGAGTAATTGGAATCTGAATCTGCAACACTCTGGGCAAGTGACCTGCCAGCTACAGCAGAGGGCCCTGTCTGAGCAGGAGCAGAACAGGATGGTGAGGAGGAGGGTGGTGAGCAATGGGTCTGTGTTTACCCCTGTAGCAGCAGCTTATCCTGGCCATTGCTTGAAATTTCCTTTCTTTCTAGGGAATTGAATATCACAATGCTGGTGTTTTCACAGTAACTCTCCCTGCTGGGAGTTTGGTTTATTACTATAAAATTCCACACAAAACAATTCTTCTAGCCCTCCTTCCCCAGGCTCAGTGAGACCTCTGAGTTCATAACAGGCTTTGATATCTGTATAGTCCAATGTCCAGGACTTCCCAGGCCCTCATCAGTCTTTCCCAACTGAGGCTGCTTTCTCTGCCTAGCAGCCAGTTCAAGACCTCACCTCCCTAAGCGCACAGGCTTCTTATAAATGCTAGCCCTGACCTCTGAGCCAGGGATTCACAGTCCCATCATCCAGCCTAAACCAGGCACAGATGAAGCTGAGTCTAATTCTTTGTCAGGGACAACATCAGGATATGCCAATACTCAGACTCATAGACTTTAAGGGCCAAATGCACCACTGTGATCATGTAGTCTGACCTCCTGTACATCGCATGCCACAAATCCTCACCCATCCACTGCTGTAATAGACCAGTTTCAGAGTAGCAGCCATGTTAGTCTGTATCCGCAAAAAGAACAGGAGTACTTGTGGCACCTTAGAGACTAAAAAAATTATTGTAGCATAAGTTTTCGTGGGCTACAGCTCCGATGAAGTGAGCTGTAGCCCACAAAAGCTTATGCTATAACAAATTTGTTAGTCTCTAAGGTGCCACAAGTACTCCTGTTCTTTTTGTAATAGACTAGTATCTCAGCCAGAGAGTATGAAAGGTCTCAAATTATTGTTTAAATATTTCAAGTTGCAGAGAATCCACCATTGACACTAGTTTAAACCTGCAAATAACCCATCCCCTTTTCTGCCGAAGAATGCAAAAATCCCCCTGGGTATCTGTCAATTTAACTTCAGGAAAAATTCCTTCCTGATCCCAAATATGATGCTCAGTTAGACCCTGAGCATTTGAGCAATACCCACAAGTCAGACACCTGAGTAAGGATTCTCTTGTAGTAACTGAGGTCTCCCCATCTAGTGTCCCATCATCTGCTGTTGGGGATATTTTCTACTATCAGTCGTAGATTGGCTACAGGGCATTGTAGGCCGTGTCATAACACCATCGTCTTCATAAACTTTTCAAGCTCAGTACTGAAGCCAGTTAGGTTTTTTCCCCCCACTGCTGCCCTTAGAAGGTTGTTCCAGAACTTCACTCCTCTGATGGTTAGAAACCTTTGTCTAATTTCAAGTCTAAACTTTCTGATGGTGAGTTTATATCCATTTGTTCTTGTGTAAACATTGGCACTTAACTTAAATAACTCCTCTCCCTTCCTGGTATTTATCCCTTTGATGTATTTATAGAGAGCAATCATATCTTTCCTCAGCCTTTGTAAGGTAGGTTTTCCATTCCTGTGATCATTCTAGTAGCCTTCTCTGCACCTGTTCCAGTTTGAATTAATCTTTCTTAAACTCCCCCACATTATTAATTATCTCCCCCAAAACTTTGCGAATGTAGAGTTAAGGTTGCCCTGTGCTGTCTTGTGCCCTTCGGAATGTGAGGAGCAGCTAAACTTCATTCTTCGAAAAACAGGAAATATAGAACTAAGGCAAACACTGTGGTGTTGAGGAATCACTGTGGGTTCAAGGAGCTTGACAGAGATCTTCAGTATGTAACACAGTCTCTCTCCCCGTCCACTCCCCCATGCACAACAGAGCATGGGCTCTGAAGCACCACTCTACTCCTACCTTCCTGGCTTCTTGTCTGGCAAGCTAAAGCTTTTAAAGGTTACAATTTCCAAAGCCACATCTTCCTTTCCCAGCCAAAACTTAATAATAATCACACTTAAAAAACAACACTGATATAACACACAATTCCAAACACTTATGACCAATATATTAACTAAACTTACTAGCAACATGCAATAAGTCTCTTTGGTGCCTTGCTCTGTTAGTAGGACATGTGGGTCTCCCTTGAAACAGCAGTACTACTCTTGTCAGGAGGTGGTGAGTCTGTTTGTTGGTTCTGGTATTGCCATGTCTTGACTTTGATTGTCTTAACTTGCTTTGGTTGTTGCCTAAGTGAGACCTATCGAGGCAGAGCAGACTCAGTGCCCCTTATCTCCCTCCCTTCTCAGAACTGGAGAAGCTGTTGCCTATTCCTCTTTGATATGTGTCCATCTGGGGTAACAGCCTCCTGAGCCAACCTCCTGTGACACCGCTGCAGTTAGTGACCACTAAGTCCCATCATAGATGTGTCCTACATCATTTTCACAAAGTGGTGGCAACTCCCAAGACAAAACCGATTTCATTGGTACTGTCCTGTAATTTAATAGTATTAAGCATGGATCAGAGTCTGACTCTTCAGCCTTTTTCAGTAGCTGCTTTATTATTTTGACAGTTTCCCACCAGCTCAGTGGATTGGAGATAATGGGGACGAGCAGTTACATGTCTTAACCCGAACTTCTGTAAAAACTGCACCACTCATTGAACTGCAGCCCATTGTTGAGCATTACTATGTAGGTCATAAATGTCTAGCAAAAACTGGTCTGACATACACAAATACCTGTTAATCTCTCTTTTCTTCTAGTAACTCTATCTCAGGGAAGTTAGAACTATAGTTTTGGATAAGCACATAGCTTTTACAGCTAACATAAACAGCTGTGACCTCTCCCCCTCCTCTCCACTTAGCAAGAGGGTTGTGGCCCAAGACACGAGACACCCCTTCAAGCCCAACACAGAGTCCTGTACTGTTCACTTCCCAAGCAACAAGAGGGAAGGGGAGTGGGCTGCAACCTTCTCATCACCCTGGCAACCCTTCTCCAATCAGTGGGTGAAGGGAAGACAAGGGCAGTCTCCAGCAGCCAATTAGCGGACGGAGGACAGCTAGGCAACACTGCAAGCACTCTCTGACCTGTGCAGAGCCCTGAAGGGACTGTGAATTGTCTGGATTTTCACTACATGGCAGAGACTAGATAGGGAGCAAAGGAGAGAGACATCCCTTAGCAGCCAGTCAGCACAGCACTTCCAGGCCCTGCAACTGGCCTGTCTGTAACCTCAGCCTGCAGAAAGACCTCAGGAGGGAACAATTCACTCCTCCTGGCACCAGCCTGCCAGTAACAGGAGGAGACAGCCTGGCTATCTGGCTACCACCTTCTGCCTGCCTGTCCTGCAGCAACCCACACTGGATCTGGGATTTTGGATCCAGAGGCCAGAGCTGCTTACAGCTGAACGCACTGGCTCCAAGCTTTAAAGACTGTCAGTGCCATTCTTGAACAGGCTTGGCAGTAAGTCCCTCTGCAGCAGTCCCCTGGGAGGCCTAGTTTCTCTGCCCCAATCTTCTGACCGCTCAGCCAGGAAAGGGCCCTGTATTATAAGTAGGCAGGCAGGGTTTAATCTTGCACCATTAGTGCACAGTGCAGCTGCGACAGCACTTTCACCTAACTGGATCATCAAGATCTGCACTGTCATTTCCTAGTATAATGAAGTGTGTTTCTAACATCATCTCCTTTCAGGCCTGCAACATGTCTCCATGTGCACCACCTGGGTACCTGAGATGTGAGGGATGAACAGAACTGAGGGAGGAGACACTATTGGATAGGAACACAGGGGGAGAAGGTGTTCACATGACCTAGTATGCCTGCTGGCATAACCTTTAGTAATTAAAAAGAATTATTTTTACTGATCATTTTTTTCTCTTCAATCAAATCCTTACATACAGTTTATAGTTCCTATTTTTAATTTGCTTGTGTGACTGTAGTGGGGTGGACCCCCACACCTGCCCTGATGGGGGGGCTGTGGCTGGAGAAAGCATCTTTTAGCCTGGGCTGATTGGGGGAAGCAGCTGCAGCTGGGGCCATGTCCTAAACAGACTCAGCTGGCCCTATAAAGGCAGAGAAGCCAGGGGCAGACAGGAGTCTCCCTCTGTCTGTAGAAGGAGACAGACCTGGCTGCAGGGATCTAGAGCCAGAGTACCTGAGCAAAGCAGGGCTGGGGAAAGGCAGAGGAGCTGGGGAGCCCTAGCCTGGAAAGCTCCAGCCTGTGGCCTAGCATTGGGCCAACAGGTCCCGGGGGGTTGCAGAGGGCAGCCCAGGGTAGGCCAAGGCAGCAGGTCCAAACCCTCCTTGCCAGTGATGAGTGGCTGATAATGCAGTCTGCCCCAGGGCATGGGGCTAGACAATGACTGGCAGTAGCCTGATACTGAAGTGAGGTGGGGATAGAAGGTGGAGGGTTCCTGGGGAGGGGAGGCCTAGAGAGAAAGGGGTTACTGCCAGGGGGCAGCACCTCATATAAAAGGGCACTGGATCCAGGGAGGGACATGGAAGCCAGAGGACAGGCAGATCACCAACCTGCAGAGAGTGCTCCAGAGCTGGAAAGAGCTAATTCCCGGAAGTCACCAGCAGGGGGCAACACAGGGGTGAGTCTGCTCCTCTACAGTGACCTTGAATTAACTGTGAGTTCAAGTACTGTAGCCATTGCTGCAGTGTTTTTAGCCCCTTGTCTCACTGGAGACACTGCAAAGTAGCTTTGTTCATTAGCACCCCAGGAGGAGGAATCAGGCATGTACCAGTAGCACTGAGAAATGAACCGAGGCAACAGAAACTTTGAGACTGTCTGTCATAAATAGATAGGTAAGGTAAGGGTTAAGTTTCTTTTACCTGGAAAGGGTAACCAAACACCTGACCAGAGGACCAATCAAAGAACTGGATTGTTTAAAGTCAGGGGCGGGAATTTGTATACCAGGGGTCTTTGTTGTTTGCTCAGCTGTGAGTAAACAAGGTTTCCTCCTAACTCCATCTTATCTTAAAGTTTCTTCTAAACATCTGTAAGTACCCAGGGAACGCAAAGTAATTCGGCTATGATGATCTTTGTGGTGTATTTACCTGTATGTTGATTTGTTGGACTGGTTTAATTGGGCTATCTTTAAATCAGACTGTTTTTTCATATCTTCTTATAAGCAAGAGCCTGTATTGAGTTTCTTAATGCAAGATTATTGTTTTATATTTTCTTTCTATTTTTATATAAACTTTTTCTTTTAAAACGTGTGGAAGTTTCTTTTCCTAGGGAGGCAAAGGGAAGGGAAAAGCCAGGCTGTGAGCTATTTTCCTATTGCTTTCAGGGAAGGAGCAGGCTACGGGGCAAGAGACAAAGAATCATCTCTGTTCTCTTGTGGTTGAAGTTTTTTTCCTGTTACTGCTACGAGAGCAGACACGGGGGAAGGCAAAGCCAAGCTGGTGGCATTTTGCATCTCAATTGTCCTGAGGGTAGAGAACGCTTATCGCTTGGGAAGTAGAGAAACCGGTTTCTGTGCAAGGCGGGGAAGGAGGGGAGAAGGGATTTTTTCCCCTGCTTTTAGCATCCAAGGGATTTGGAATCTGGAGGTCCCACCCAGGGAGGGTTGGGGACACCAGAGAGAGGAAAGGGGGAGGTCAGGCCCCCTAAAGTAAATTACCTACCTGACCTGGTGGCAGCCCAAATACCCAAGCTGGTAGTGAGCTTGGGGGAGTTTCAGGTAAGCCCCCAGACTTTTGGACGCAAAAGTCCAGGTTTGGGACAGGACCAGATTGTGGACGCTAAAGTCCAGGTCTGGGACTGGGAGGCTAGATTACCACACGGTCCAAAAACTGTGTGGTACCCCCGTCCTGTCTGTACATCATACAGATACTAAACCAACACCAAACTGAGGATTGCACAACTGTATATCTACTTTGGGGCACCTGGCATTGGCCATTGTCGGCACACAGAATACTGGGCTAGATGGACTTTTGGTCTGACCCAGTATGGCCGTTCCTATGCTGCAGAAAGCCATTTTTTTCCTCTGCCACCAGCATGGGCTCTTTCATTTGACATGACCTGTATATTTGGCATATGTGATGAGCCTTGAGAGCTTCCTCAATGCTGTGTTAATCTGATGCCAGTATAAAATATCTCTGGCCCTTCTCCTAGATTTTTCAGTCCCTAAATGACCTTCATGTGTCCTTTCTAATATACTTTTTTTCTCTTTTGACCTCAGCAGTTAAGCCAAAGTTCTGAGTCCTATGTTACCACCACTGGGGGAGAAATTGATGATGTCAGGTATTTCTGTGATGCAATCTCATTTATTTACAAGAATTTATGAAGACCTGTTTCTTTGAACACAGCAGTAATCAAACAGGAGATTGTTTCTTATTTGCTCACAGCTCTAAGCCCCTTTCAGCCAGCACTCTGCCCAGACTTTATCATTTTTTTTTTTTAGGCTGTGTCTGGCTTTCTGAACTGGCCTCCCTTGTGCCTCTATTTTCAATGGTGGCACGTGCCTGTGTTTGAGGTCTAAATAAGGAAGCTTCAGTGTTTCTTACAGCTGTCTTCAATGAAGGGCAGTGATAACCTCACCACCTTCAACTATATTTTGCTCAACAATATTATTCTGTAACATTTTAGGGCTTAGCATCCTAGTGTCTTCAAACAAAATCTCATGTACACCTGAGAACTCCCCCCGAATGGGTGTTAAGGGCTGGGAATATGCAGTACTAGCCACCCTGTGCTAGTAGTTTTAATTACCTTCTGCAAGTTCTGATCCTGAGGTGTTTTTCAAGCAATCACAGTCCACATTTTGCCTGAGACCAAACAGGGCTTCTTTTTACTCAATTGATATGTACAATATCTAGCTCTGGACTTTGCTCTGCTGCACTGTGTCGACTACACTAACTTTGTAATGCAGACCAGGCCTGAGAAGAAGTAGTCATGAAAGTACTTTTGTATAGAATTGAGAGATGCCTGAATTCTCCAACATTTCAGAGAGTGTGTGTTTGTTATCTTACTAAGGCCTGGTCTACACTGCAAAGTTTGTGCCAACTTGTTTGTGAATTTGTCTGTATTCATATTTGTCTCTACCTGACATAAGTGTCCTGTTAAAGTGATGCAGTAAAACCATCTCCCCAAACTGCACTGAACCATGACTGACCTAGTGAAGTTGATGCTGGATGCGTGTAGGCATTGTGTGACCCATGTTGTCCCTAACATTCCTCCTGCAGTTGTCCCATAATGCTCGAAGTGATCAGTCTGGGCACAATTGTGAACTCAACTTCCCAGAGACCAGGATGTCACCCCCTCTCCACCATTTCTGAAATGACTTTTCTAATTGCCCAGTGTCAGGTGGGTGTCCCAGGTGGGGATAGTGTCTCAAGCCCCAGATATCTCTGCACAAACACCAATCTTCCCTTCTTGGAGGATCAGAGTTAAACCTGGTGTAAGCAGAGTCAGGATGAGCTCTACTCTGACATCTGGTGGTGAATTATGGTGAGTAAGGAACAGAATTTCAGAGGCTGATTGTGTTTGCATAGGCACACCCACCACACCCAGCATATCCCGGATGAGCCCCCCAAAATGTAACCCTTTTGCTCCTTTGAGTTGGCAGCAACAAGGGCTGGGTTCAGTATCCAGGGCTTCCATTTCAATACATGGACAGCCGGCCCCCTGCAGCTAACCTACCCCTACTCAGCACATCTGACAGTGAGTCTGAGGAGGAAGACACAACCATGGTGTATCCTGGAATGAGAACAAGATTTCAGTCTTGATCAGCTGAATCAAAAAAAAGCATCTCCTCTTCCACCCTAAATCCCATGGCAGAAGTATTTAGGCCCATCTGAGCCACTTGTGGGACCCCCGTGTGATGACACACACAGGTTATTAGACAGTGGAGACATACAGGTGGAGGATGTTCTAAGCACCTTTGACCCTCCAGTGTTAGAATTAAAAATACAGGGGCCTATGCCAGTATCCGAGGGAACTTTACAGGACACCTCTACATCTATTGCTCAAGAGAATGTCCCCCCTACCATGGCAACAGAAATTCTCGACAGGGTAATCAGACCAGTAAAACATTTAACTTATGATGCACCTAGGGTGACTAGTGAGGAGTCAATACATTTAGCGCACAGGTTTGTGAAAGCTAACGTGGGCTATCTGAGGCCCTTTGGAGGGGACCAGTGAGTTGGTATAGTAGGGAATATGATTTGTCGGGATGACAAATTCTCAGCTGGGGAGAGGATGTAAGCAGAGTCAGGATGAGTTCTACCCTGACATCTGGTGGTGAATTATGGCAAGTGTAGAACAGAATTTCAGGGGCTGATCATGTTTGCATAGGCACACCCACCATGCCTAACACAGCCCATGGAAGCATAAAATGGTTACTTTGACAGCTGTGGGATCCCCAATTTCTTTGTTATTGGGGCAGGAGGAATAAAATGTTGTCACCCTGATTATGTGAATGAGGAACTATGAAACTGCTTTATGACAGAGTCTCACCATCAATTAAGTAGCACTTGCTAGACAAAGGACATGGGTGCCAAAACCTAGTGAATTGAGAGAAGTTGAGGACAGGGGTGTATACTCCTGACAGTATGGGCCCCCTTTTGAGGGCCTGGCATGCTAATTGCATCCTCTCTCTCTTTTCCCCCCACTGTTGAATGGCAGAGCTATTATTGATTGTATTAGGAGTCTAGCTATAAGGTTGCTGAGCTGAGTTCACTTTGAGCCAATGGTTCACCAGCAGTACTGAGGCTCCCCTACTACAAGCTGAAATCACTGAGTGCTGTGTTAACTAGTGAGAGAGCCTGAAGATATATTGCTAAGTGGCTGGTAGAGCAGTTTGTGGGGACAGCTGGAGGACTGGAACAGTGTGTGGAATGGCTGGAGCAGCCCATGGAACAGCGAGTGGAGCAGAGTGGAGCAGTTTGCAGAGATGGCTGGAGAAGCGGAGCAGAGCTGTTCATGGTGAAGGCTGCAGCAGATCTCCACAGAGAGGTGAAGCAGTTGGCCTCAGCCCACGTAAGGTGCCCCTTTACACCCTGTGTGCCCCCCCCATTTCCATCCAGGCTGGGGGGGTAAAACTCTGCAGATAAACTTTTGAACTCTGGGGTGGCACTGACCAGGGACAAAGACCTTTGGGGTGATTTGGACTTAAGACCCTAAGAGAAAAAGGATACTGCCAAACATATTTGGAAGTGGGTCTTTTGCTCATGGTTTGTGTTATAATCCTGTTTGTGGTGTTTCCCCAACGTAATGCTGCATAGTTTCCCTCCTTTATTAAAAGGATTTTGCTACACTCGGACTCTGTGCTTGCGAGAGGGGAAGTATTGCCTTCTAAAGGCGCCTGGGGGGTGGTATATAATTGTCCCAAGTCACTGGGTGGGGGCTCAAGCTGGTTTTGCATTGCATTATCGAAACGGAACCCCTGGATACTGAACCTGGCCCTTGTTGCTGCCAACTCAAAGGGGTAAAAGGGTTACACTGGAACAAGCGGCACACTTATCAATAGCACAACACTTTTATCTAACCTAGGAAAAGCCAGAAACAGACTCAGGTCAGGATCTCTGGCAGGGGTTACATAGACTTCCTTATCCTGGTGCAGGACACAGTAGAATAGCTTCTCTCCTGCCTCTGTGCCTAGCTGGATATACACAGG
This sequence comes from Chelonoidis abingdonii, assembly GCF_003597395.2. NCBI lineage: Eukaryota > Metazoa > Chordata > Testudines > Testudinidae > Chelonoidis > Chelonoidis abingdonii. The sequence continues at coordinate 3,400,493 of NC_133772.1, forward strand.
TTCTCCACCACATATCAGTGCAATCTCTTCCTCCTCTTGAGTCAGTCCAACCAGTCTGTGCACTCTGGTCTAGTGCTGGTGAGTACTAGGAGCTCAGAATGGTGGGTCCGCTACATGATCTCAACTCCATGCTGAGTGTTTACACAAGTCCCTATTTGCAAGCAGCTGGCTCTCTTTCCAACAGCTTCCTCTCTGCCTCAGCTCAGGGTTCTTGTGTCATCTTTGTTTCCTTTTTCAATTTTCTGAGATTCTCATCCCACATCATCTGTTTGCTCATTCGCTCAACCGCCCGCCCCCTGCTCAAAAGTTAAATCTGTGTGTTTGGCTGGGGGAGAAGCACCAGTCAATCTGATTTGTGTAGAATAGCAGAGGAGGGAATGGAGTAGAAAGAAGAGGGAAGGAGCTCTTTCACCAGCTTGGGGAGCACACCTAGCAGTTCCTCTGTTGGGTGTAACTGCCTGACCAACCATACGGACTACACACTGTAGATGTGCTCCTACCTGGAGTAGACAAAATTTATTGGATCCTTTGATTGCAAATACAGTTACAGACCAGACACAGAATTGTGGACATCTATGAGAAGATTACATGGGGTTATGCAGGTGAAGTGTATGACAGGGATCAGCAGCAGGGCTGCATGAAAGCGAAGGTGCACCACAAGGCCAGGGAGCCCAGAAATCAGTCTAGCGCTGAGCAGTAGACCTGCTGCTTTTTACACCAAGCTGTATGCCATAATAGGTGGAGACCCCACCAGCACCTCTCAGCCCATCACGGACACCTTGTTGGAGCCTGAGACGGAGACCCCTGCCATGAACAGTGAGGAGGAGGAAGAGGAGTGGGAAGATGGGGAAGGGGGCTTCAGCCATAGCATGAGCCAGGACCAGTTGGAGATACCACCACAGTCTTGCCAGACAAGCATGGACAATCCCATTGAAGGGGAAGAGACCCCACCGATAAGTGTGTGCATGCATTTTCCCTTGCAATATTTACATTTAAAGTTAGCACACACCCATCCCCAGATAACCAGACACAGTATTGACTTTTGATTGTTTTACTTGTATGAGAAGAAGTAATGGTACAACAAACAGAGGTAGAGGTTAGTATCTGCTTTTCTTTCCCCTGTTGAAGGTAGAGGTTAGTATCTGCTTTTCTTTCCCCTGTTGAGTTAGGTCAGGGGTGGCCAACCTGCAGCTCCGGAGCCATATCCGGCTCTTCTGAAGTTAATATTTGGCTCCTTGTATAGGCACCGACTCCCGGGCTGGAGCTACAGGCGCCAACTTTCCAATGGGCCATGGGTGCTCACTTCTCAACCTCTAGGTCTACCAAAGGCCCTGCCCCCACTCCACTTCTTCCCGCCCCCTCCCCTGAACCTGACCTGCACTCTCTCCTCTCTCTCCCCCAGAGCCTCCTGCATGCCATGAAACAGCTGATCAGGAGGTGCGGGGAGGGAGAGGGAGGTGCTGATTGGTGGGGCTGCCAGTGGGTGGGAGGTGCTGTGAGCGGAGTTGGGGGAGCTGATGTAGGGGCTATTGATGTATTACTGTCTCTCTTTGGCAATGTACATTGCTAAATTCTGGCTCCTTCTCAGGCTCACTTTGGCCACCCCTAGGTTAGGGGGAGCGAGGGCATGCAGAGCAGTTTGTTTATGTACACAAGGATGTCCCTTGAATCTTCCTGAGAGATCTCCATGAAACTTTCTTGGAGATACTCTGCACTCCACTCCTGAAGGTCTCTAGTGATGACGGCCTTATTTCTTCCTCCATGGTAGAACTCTTTCCCATGTCACTCTGTGATGAGTTCATCAGGTACCATTGCAGTAATCAGGCTAGTGGCATATGGGCCTGGGAGCTTCAGGATGCAAGCAGCAGCTGTGCTCTGTGTGCCTTTTTTTAGCGTCATGAGTAAGGTATCATCTAAACTCTCCATTGCCTATGGAAAATAGTGCCAAGGAACAGTGCCATTGCCTATTCTCAGACCCATGGAAACAGGAAACAAAATGTTATTGTTTCATAGAATTGAAAATCTTAATGCTCTCCTCCTTTCCTCTCTCTCCAACCCCCAGCAGGCCATGCTCACCATGGTAGGGGCTGGAGAGTGCTGCTGTGCAGAGGCATTCCAAAGGGAATAAGGGAAGGCAGTTTTGAAATTTACTTTGCCTTTCCATTGTAACTATTAATCCAATGATACATCTATCTGTTTTATCTGTAGCTGCTGCCATTGTGATATTAAGGGGTGTTCCCTCCTCACCCAGGAAACTCCTGACCCTGCTGTGGAGGAGAAAGAAGAGCAGTCCGGAGAATATGATCAGTGAGATTCTGCAATCCAGAGTTTCACTGAACCACAAACAAAGGGCCTGGTAACCAATATGGCAGAAAGCATGGAGAGGATAGGAGAAAATGGAGAAAGATCCATGAATCCAACCCCATCGGGGAATGGAGAGGAAGAGGAAGTTGCACACAGACAACTGTGATTGACCTACAGGTCCTACAATCATGGACTCACAACCCTTTGCAGTCTCTAGAGAATTCCATGGTAGCAGCTCCTTAACCCCTTCTTCCCATATGCCACATGGCACCATGGGTTGCATCTGTATCCTGACCACTCCCCTCAGGGGACAGTAATGATAATCACAGATTCACATACACTGACTTGTGGGAGTCATTGTTGGTGTATGTGTAGCCAAAATGGACTCCACTTGTGCAGTGAAATGGACACGTTTTCTAATTTTATAGTTCCATTCCATTAACTTATGTTGAAAATTTGTATTGTATTGTCCTTTTATATTTGCATATTGGGTTTTTTGCACTGTTTTTGTCACTCAATACATTTATATATTTTTAAAATAGTCATTTTTATTAGTTCACTGCATTGTTGTCAGCTGCTAGCTGTGTGTGTGCTCTCTCTGTGTGCTGCACTGGCTCTGGCCAGATAGACCATACAGCAGGCTTTGGTCAAGCTGCCAAAAAGATCACAGACTAAGTTTAGGGGTGAAGGTGCTTGGCCAGGCTTATTGCCAGCAAATCACGGTAATAGCACCCCATACATTCTATAGGAATACTAGGACATGTATGCTTATGACAATGAACCAGCTCAGTGAGCAGCGGGACTTTCAGCTCTGCCCTCAGCCAGACAAAGACACCCCTTCTGAGACACCTCTTTTATACACCAGTACAAACAAGTTACCTATTGACCCTCTGATGTGATTAGTTACCACCCTTTACCTTGTACCCGTTGGTTTGATCAAAACATCTCTATCCGTCACCCTGTCATCCTGACGTTATATTTTTGGAGGGATCAATGTGTCCCTGTATCATCTTCGGGGAGTGTATTTATACTATATCTTGGTATCAGGGTGTTCTGGTACTACCCTTCTGGAATGTGTTCACATGAATTCTTAGTGCCTAGGAGTGCTTGTGTTTTTTGTAACATCAATCATATTCATATGCTGGCCGGTGAAGTTGCGTGCAGGCATGTTTTGTAATAAAGCCTGACTTTTACTCATAGTCTGACCCTTGCTAACTCTTCTTTATATGAGCAGGGCATGACGTGTTTGGGTTTAGGCCTTATGCTAGGCATCTTGTACCAGGTCTAATGTCTCTTTCACATATGTACTGCAGAATGCATAGTGGTACTCAAAGCACCCAGTATTTTAAGTTTGCACAGCACCACAGAACAGTGCTTTGCTGAATGATTGCCTTAAATATGAAGCTTTACCCCTTTAATTGTATCAGATGGAGGTATGAATATTCTCATTATCCATATACATTTCTAGTCCTCTTTTTAATCCTGCTACGTGTTCTGGGCTAAATGACATCTAGTGGTAGTGAGTTTCACAGGCATTATATCCCACCACAAAAGTGTGTACTTTTTATCAGTTTTTTAATTTGCTTCCTGTAAGTTTCATAAAAATGTCCCTTATTATGAGAGAAATTGAAATCAAGTGCCTGATCTACCTTTTCTATCCTACCTAATATTGACTTTAAAAGAACACATATAAAGAATTTTAATTGGCTATAACCACAGCAGCAGGTGGGGGTAGCCACTCAAATATGTACTAGCTCTGACCCAGTGTACTTCTATTTTTAGCACACTAGCTGGGTCAGAGCTAGTATGGGTATGTCTCCTCGAGCTGGGAATCTCAGCAACAGCTTCAGTGTAGACTTAAAGAGTCCAGACAGATGGGGACTGTTGCCTGATCTATTGATTATGTAGTAAATCCCAGTTAGCATTCTGTAATTTGGCAGCGATCTGCCTCAGACTGAGAAATATTCAAGTTATTATGAGCACCCCAGTGTGCACAAAGCGGACAGTTACTTTTGGGAAAGTCATTCTATCCTTTTTAATATTTTTATTAGCACCGTTAGCAAAGTCACAAACACTCCAACCTAGCAAAGTAGATAGAAAACATAAGATGATCAAAGATCCCTCATCTGAGCATCCATACACTCACTCCTTCTCTTGCTGAAAAACCCAAAGTGTTAGTCTTTCTCCTCTTCCTCCTCACCACCACTTGTGATCTTCATCCTGGCACATCCCAAAACACTCAAGTCAGGAAACAGCTTTTATAATGTGTTACACTGATTTTCACCATGCCTAATGAACATTCAGTAGGGAGCTGAGCCTCATTTCCTTGTCTATATTTCTTGCATTACTAATGCTGGGGAGCCCTTCTCCCATAAGTTACTAGGTCTTTTACCTCAAGTTCATTAGCGCATATATCCATTAGTTATCTTGGCATTCTTGTGGTTGGACATCTGCTGATATTCCTAACTTGAAACATCTCAGTCTGGTATAAACTGGCCTCATGCCATTAGCTGTCAGCAGTTTAGTTGTCCTTGTTTATTACAACGTTCTATCTTGTGATACCTTATGATCTGGGGTTACTCCTGGTTAGCAGCGTATTATAAGGCTTTTGGGGCCTTATGACTTGATTAGTTTTGCTAAGCTATTGTGTTACAGACCTAAGGCCTGGAGGGATATGGCTACACTGCAATAAAACGCATATCTCTGATGCTATGTCTACACTAAAAAACTCCACATGCTCCTGCAGCAGCACTTTGGTCTGACAGTGTGGTCACCCACAAGCGCTTGGGAGAGAGCTCTACCAGTGCTCTATGTAATTCACCTTCACGAGAGGAATAGCTCCCAGTGCTTGGAGCCTGTCTACACTAGTGCTTTAAAGCGTTCAAACTTGCTGCGTGGGAGAGGGTGTTTTTCTCACCCCTGAGCGAGCAACTTACTGCGCTGTAACTTGCCAGTGTAGACAAGCCGTTACCCAACTCATCTGATGCAGATTCTCCGGGCTTGGTCTGTGTTACTATAAAATTGCAGTGTAGAAATTTGGGCTCGGGCTGGAGCCTGATCCCCAGGACCATCCACCCTTGTGGGAGAGTCAGAACCCGAGCTCCACCCTGAGCATGAATTGTCTACACTGCACTTTTCTATGCCACAGCCCCAGCCCCATCCTGTCCCAGGGCGAGAACCTCCCCGCCCAGCCCCAGCCCCCTCCTCTGTGCATGATCCCCCCAACTCCCTCTGCCACAGCCCCAGCCCCATGTGCCAGAGTCAGAGGATCTGACTGTATTAGTCTGGCATACATGTACCTGAGGCCCTGTGTTACAACACTATTTAATACTTACATTTGACCTTTATATCCTAATACTTTTAGGATTGGTTTTTATCCTTGGCTACAGGATTGTGGCACCCCAACCTGCTGCTGCCATGACTCCTTTCTGGAGAAGGTGTAAGGAGCATTGTGAATATCCCCAAGGCATTCTGTCTGCACTTGTCTTGCACACACACAGTGCTTCAGAGCACCTCTCCTGGGGCACTCCTCAGGCACCCCGCAGCACGCATCAGACAAAGATGCACACACAGGTTTTTCTAAAAGATCTGCTTTAGTTTAAGCAAGAATTATTTTGGGGATTTTCTGTGAACTGTGTTACATCGGAGGTCAGACTAGATGTTCACAATGGTCCTGCCTGGCCTTAAAATATATACTACAAGGTATGGGTTTCTCACCATTGTGTTAAAACTTTTTTTTTCTTGTGTTTGTTTTGTGGTAAGTCAAATAGTGGAATGAACCTAATCAGTGTAAACTTGGCATTTTCTTTATTTGACTCCATTCTGGGTCAATATCATGTCGAATTCTAAAAAAAGATTTTGGAAAAATACCCATCATAGATAAATAAATATGGATTCTCACTTGATTGGCACACATTTTAAACTAACCCTAAACATGAACCAAGTACAGTACTCACATGTCATAAACATACAGGTAATGGTTAATTCCTCTTTTACCTGTAAAGGGTTAAGAAGGGCACATAACCTAGCTGACACCTGACCAAAAGGACCAATAAGGGAACAAGATACTTTCAAATCGGGGAGGGAGGAAAGTCTTCATCTGTTGTTCCGTCTGTGTGCTTTTGCTGGAGAAGATCCAGGCGGCAGCCATCTAACTCCCTTTGATTTAGTAAGTGATAACAGAAGAAATGCATTAGGTTACTTTTATTTGTGTTTGTGATTTCCTTTGCAAAGAGGGAGGCTATTCCTGAGTTGTAACTTTAAAGTTTGCATAGGGGAGAGATCCTCTATGTTCTAAATTCTTTCACCTTTTTTTCTTTAATTAAAATTCTTCTTTTAAGAACCTGATTGATTTTTCATTGTTTTAAGATCCAAGGGTTTGGGTCTGTGTTCACCTGTACCAATTGGTGAGAATATATTCTCAAGCCTTCCCAGGAAAGGGGGTGTAGGGGCGTGGAAGATATTTGGGGGAAGGCAGAGCTCCAAGTGGCTCTCCCTAAATGTTTGTTTAAATCACTTGGTGGTGGCAGTGTTACTTACTCCAAGACATAAGAGGGAAATTGTGCTTTGGGGAGTTTTTAACCTAAGTTGGCAAAAATAAGCTTAGGGGGGTCTTCATGCAGTCCCCACGTCTGTACCCTAGAGTTCAGAGTGGGGAAGGAACCCTGACATCACATATGGAGAAAATGGGTGGGTGGGAGGAGAAAAAAGAGAGAGTGATAAATTAAAGTGAAACTTGTATCTATTGAGAGTGAACAATGAACCCAGTGCTAAAAGATTTCAAATATAAAATCTAAGAGATCCTGCCATTTCTAATATTTCTGTTTAGGAGGGAAAGATTCCTTTTCTATCAGTCTCATGCACATAAATTAGAGCAGCTACTAGCAAGCAGTGATGTTACAGAGAAGGAAATACAATGAGATTCCACTTTAGCAGAGGTAACCAATCATTTTTTATCAAGGTCAAAATTTCTTGGTCAAGATATAGCCAAGATCCAGACTCCAGAGAAAATCATACAAAAGTAATAACAGTAATGAAAATAATAAGTAAATAGCAAGATTTCACAGTCCATTCAAAAGCATTTTGCAGTCCAGATTTGGCACATTGTCTGCTTATTGACTATCCCTGCCCTATAGGGATTGGGTTCAGCTCGATTCTTTGGTTTACTTCTTACCAGCCCTCCATGTCTTGATGAATTTCTCTGCCAACACTTTCTGGTTTATTGCTGTCAGCACCTTCACAGTCACCTCTGCACTGTAGACTTCCCCATAACAAGAGATCAGCTTCTTGTGACCTCCATGGGGCATCCTGTCTCCAGCTTGCACCAGGGGATGTTGTTATAGCCCTTTGTCATCTGGATTTCTGTAAGTTTGTGCTTGAAATGCTTGAGCTGAACTCACCCTCCCAGCACCTCCTGGGGCTCCTGCAAAAAACCCTTCCTTGACGTCTCTATGCTGCCTTATCAGATGTCCCCTTAGTAAATGTAAAGAATGTTAGGAAAGTGCATCTGCTTCTGCAAAGACTCCACTAGAAACTGATATGATCAACATGTTGTCTGGGGAGGCAGTGTTACTATGCTGACAGAAAAACGTCAGTTGTCCTAAGCTGCGTCTACACTAGGGGTCTCTGCTAGTAATATCGCACCAGTATAGCTTCACTGGCAAAGCATGTATATTAGATGCTCTGCTGTGCTGCTTGCAGTCCACTCTACGAACTACAGACTTTAAACTGTTACAATGATAACTCTGCTTATCTCAAGGCAGTTTTGAGTGAAGGGAACAACAAACAGAATATTTTCATACAAGCAGCTGAACATTTCCTGAGCATGCAATTGCTTTATGCAGGTTCAGAACGGGAAACTGGCTTTATATCAGACAGATCCAGCAAGTGGAAAATTCCCCCCATACAGAGGGATCATCCAGTGGCATAGGGCAACCATAATGGCCCACACACACCACCAATCCTGCAGCCTCGGTGTCTGGTGTGTGGCTGGGGACAGAGGACATGATCAAGGTGCCCCAATCTTCTCCAGCTGTTGGGGCTGCCTTTGGGGCCAAGGTCATATACTCTGTAAGGCAGAGGTGTTTGGTCAACAGGGAGTTATAAGGAGCGGCAACTGGCATAACTCTCAGTGGAGGAGGGGCAAAGGAACAGAGGTGGGAAGGAATGACACAGCATTCAGGAAGGACAGTCATAGGAAATTATTGGTTTGGAGAAAGAGTTAGGATATGGGGGAGTGAACAGATTTTAACTGGGAAAATAAGGCTAGTATATCTGGGGGTTGGAAAATAACCTGGAGCACACGTGATCAGTGGGAGGGAGAAATCTGGGAAGCGATGATCCTGAAAGAGCTCAAAGGGTCAGAATGAGCAGGAAATTAGACTTGAATTTTCATTGTGATGAGGGTGAACCAACGCGGCAATGTAATATGGATGTGCATATGAAAAGGGACAATCACAGAGGAAATGTGTAATGCCTTTTTTAGGTTTTGGTGTAGAAGAAACCTCACATGACAACTGTGCAAATAACGGACTTTTTGGTTCTCTGGCAATTCTGAATTTAAAAAAAAAAATAAATCAATTTCAGTCAAACTGAAAACAACATTTTTTGAAAATTTCAGTGAGTTAAAAATTTGGTGGGAAAAAGCTGAGCCATGTGATCCAAAGAGTTTCCGTGGAGACTGAGATAACACATGCAGGGCTTGGAGCACTGAGCGGTGGGGCAGTGGGACTGAGTGGGGAGCAGCACAGACAGAAGGACACAGAGAAAGAGCAAAGGAGCCACAGACACAGACAGAGAAGCCCTGGTAACATGACCCTGAGGTAAAAAGCTAAGAACATAAGATTTTGGGTGAGAAAGGATAACATTATTGTGCTTGTTTTTTTTTATGTCCTCTGTGCTTGTATTGGTGAAAGCAAAAATCGATTTTGCACTTGAAACAAAAGCTGGTGAGGGTGCGACTGGTTTTCAGTCCTGGGGGACTTCATTCCTCAATATTGGTAGGACCGGATCCAGGCACCAGCTGAGGCAGCATGTGCTTGGGATGGCACATTTTAAGGCGCGGCATTCCGGCCAATCTTGGGGCAACACATTCTGCCCCCCCTCCTGCTTTTTTTTTCTTTGCTTGGGGCGGCAGAAAAGTTAGAGCTGGCCCTGAGTATTGGAAGGCTGCAAGAAATCTCTGTCTGTTGCCCCTGTTTTCCCCTCCAGTGCCAGAAAGGCTGTGTGACTCCCATTCCTCCCAGGCTAGGGATTTTGTGTCCCCCTTTCCCACTGTCCCCATTCCTGGTTTCCCAGTTCTCCCCCATGGCAGGGGCTCTGAATGTGCTCCCATTCCCCTATTTCATCCCCGTTCCCCCTCACTCTCTCCATACAAGGGTTCCCTAGTCTTCCAGTCGCCAGTAGGTCCTCCCTCCATACACCCACATTCCCTCTTGCATCCCTCCTCTATATTATTTTTCTTGGAGATCAGTCATTTAGGTGGCCAACATCTTAAACTTCATTGGGATTATAGGCAGAGCTGAGTGGTGGATATTGTTATGCCATCAGCCAATTGTTTGATCTACAGGCAACTGCAGAGGGGCTTAAAGATGTGGCTGTGCTAAACAGATCCAGAAGCTTCATGTGTCATGCATTTTCCCCTTTCTGGTTTACTGATATCCCCCAAAATCAAAAGGGTTCTGGCCACTGGTGCCCAGAGCCCTGCCTGAAATTTTGGAATAGATCATATGTGGTGTTCAAAAATTGTCCCCATTCCAGACAGACAGACATACAGAGAAATGGCACCAAGCTGAATATAAGTTCCTTGCATGTGTGGCCAAACAGTGACATATCTAGGCTTTTTATATCCTTTGGAGGTGACAGCATCTACCACTTCTCTTCCTGGCCCATCCCCCCATGTACCAGTACTGAAGTCAGTCTTACAGGCCTGTAATTGCTGGGATCACCTCTGGAGCCCCTTTTAAAAATTGGTGTCACATTAGCTATCCTCCAGCCATCTGGTACAGAAGCTGATTTAAATGATGGGTTACAGACTACAGTTAGTAGTTCTGCAATTTCACATTTGAGTTCCTTCAGAACTCTTAGATGAATACCAGCTGGTCCTGGTGACTTATTGCTGTTTAATTTATTAAAAAAATTCAAAACCTCCTCTAATGACACCTCAGTCTGGGATGGCTCCTCAGATCTGTCACCTACAAAGAATGGCTCAGGTTTGGGAATCTCCCTCACATCCTCAGCTGCGAAGACCGATGCAAAGAATTCATTTAATTTCTCTGCAATGGTCTTATCATCCTTGAGTGCTCCTTTAGCATCTCGATCATCCAGTGGCCCCACTGGTTGTTTAGCCAGCTTCCTGTTTCAGATGTACTTAAAAAAAAAATTGCTATTACTTTTTGAGTCTTTGGCTAACTGTTCCTCAAATTCTTTTTTGGCCTTTCTAATTGTATTTTTAAACCTGATTTGCCAGTGTTTGTGCTCCTTTCTATTTTTCTCAGTAAGATTTAACTTTTTAAAGGATGCCCTTTTGCCTCTCACTGCTTCTTTTACTTTGTTGTTTAGTCACAGTGGCTCTTTTGGGGTTCTCTTACTATGTGTTTCTTAATTTGGGGTATACATTCAAGTTGAGCCTCTATTATGGTGTCTTAAAAAAGTTTCCATGCAGCTTGCAGAGATTTCACTTTTGTTGCTGTACCTTTTAATTTCTGTTTAACTAACTTCCTAATTTTTGTGTAGTTCCCCTTTCTGAAATTAAATACCTCAGTGTTGGGCCGCTGTGGTGTTTTCCCCACCACAGTGATGTTAAATTTAATTATATTATGGTCACTATAACCAAGTGGTCCAGCTATATTCACCTCTTGGACCTGATCCTGTGCTCCACTTAGGACTAAATCAAGAAGTGCCTCTCCTCTGGTGGGTTCCAGGACCAGCCACTCTAAGAAGCAGTCATTTAAGGTGTCAAGAAACTTTGTCTCTGCATCCCATCCTGAGGTGACATGTACCCAGTCAATATGGGGATAATTGAAATCCCCCATTACTGTTATTGAGTTTTTTAATTTTTATTTTAATAGCCTCTCTAATCTTCCTGAGCATTTCACAGTCACTATCATCATCCTGGTGAGGGGGTCAGTAATATATCCCTACCGTTATATTCTTATTATTAGAGCATGGAATTTCTATCTATAGAGATTCTATGGTATAGTTTCATTCATTTATGATTTTTACTTCATTTGATTCTACTCTTTCTTTCACTTATAGTGTCACTCATCAGCATGACCTCTTCTGTCTTTCCGATATACTTTATACCCTGGTATTACTGTATCCCATTGATTATCCTCATTCCACCAAGTTTATGTGATGCCTATTATATCAATACCTTCATTTAATACAAGGCACTCTAATTCACCCATCTTATTATGTAGACTTCTAGCATTGGTATAGAAGCACTTTAAAAACTTGTCTCCTTTTAGCTGTCTGCCATTACATAGTGTAGTTGAATGGGACTCTTTTCATTTGACTGTTTCTGATCAGACCCTGCCTGTATTTTATCATTTTCCATCCTCTCGTCTGTGCTAGGACATAGAGATTCTCTCTTAATAAATCCTCCCCTAAGGGATGTCTGAACCAAGTGCTCCTCCGCACCTGTCAACTTTCTCTCTGCCCTTAGTCTAAAAACTGCTCTATGACCTTTTTAATGTTAACTTCCAGCAATCTGGTTCCATTTTGGTTTAGGTGGAGCCCGTCCTTCCTCTATAGGCTCTCCCTTTCCCAAAAGTTTCCCCAGTTTCTAATAAATCTAAATAAATAAAACTTCTCCCCTCTCCTCACGTGGGCTGGGTCTTGGGTTCCTTTTTGTGACTGCTGGTAACTCCACTCAAGGTGACTCCTCACTGTGCCCAGGACACAAGGGGGGCTGTCCATTGGGGAAATGAATAATTCTACCATTGCTGACAAGGAGTATAAAACCTAGTGCACAAAAAAACATAAAATAGATCAACACAAACCCCAGCAAAGAAATGGCACACACCAAAATAATAATGCAAAAAAGGGGACTTTTCTGGGAGCAGAAAAATAGGATCTGGGGAAGGAACTGGCTAAGGTTAAACTAATACATACTAAACATTAATAATTCAATAAATTCCCCACCTCCCAACATTCACAAGTTTTCCCAGTTCCCTCCCTGGTGCCTTGATAGGAAGGTGATACACTGAGGAGATGAGAGATGCAGCACAGTGAATGTTGGGCAGCTGAAACAAAAAGTGTTCTGTTCCAACATCTTTACCCCTGGATGGGGAAGGGTCCTTTTTGTCCCTGCGAGCAGGTATATGGGATCTTGGGGAGCAATTACCACACAGGTGGGGTGCAAAATAAACTTTATTAAGAAAATGCAAAAAACAGGGAAAATTCAATAGTGAGGGGTATGGGGTTTGTTAAGGTAGAC
>NC_133772.1:3414617-3415894 GCF_003597395.2 Chelonoidis abingdonii
AACAACTTTAAGGGGCCCTCCCTTTGAGAAGGGCAGTGGCCCTGCTAAACAACTTAACAGCCAGGGAGGGGAGGCCACAGGAGAACAAAAACAAAATGGAGTATGGGGACAGCTGTAAGAAACAAAATGGAATATGGGGATAGCTGTAACAGACACTTTTCTGGCTGCTACCAGGCTCACTAACTTCCTGGCCTGGATTCCTGCGTGGGTCTCAGCTGGCTCTCAGTAACCTGCACTGGGTCAGATCTGTGCCAGTCTGGATGCTGATCTCTGTAGATCTGGATAAGCCTGACCCATGCACTAGATCTCACAGCAATGCAAAGACCCTCTTTGTGGGGAGGGGAGTTGATCAGAGCCTCCCTGAGTTGCTCTGCTTCTCATTCGGCTCCAAAATCAAAAGCTCATCACTGGCCCCCCAAAAATGGCCTGTCCAGATCACCACGTGCAGAAGGCTCCCCGTCGGTCTCAGTTGGATTTTTCCAGTCCATTTTTTCCCCATCTCTTACTCCAGGCATGCTGGGAAATGGTGTCAGTGTTACCCACGGTTCTTTCAACCCAAAGCTCTTAGTAGCTTTTACTCTGTGCGAGGTGGTGTCAGGAAATAAATCAAGGGAGACACAGCCATCTGACCGATAGATGGCTGGTACAAACCGGACAACACAAGAGTGCTTTCACTTAAAGCTAAACTTAACTTAGTCTAAAGCACTTACACACGTCCACAACAGGTTAGTAAAACACCCTCAATAATTACCAAAGCTGATTGTGGCTCTCAACTGGTACCACCTTTCGTTCGTCAAACTTCTGTCTGCTGGTGGGGCCCACAAGATGCATCCAGAAGGAGAGTCCCAGAAGAAACCCTCCTGAAGAGTCCAACTACCCCAAACTTTTTCACTTTATATATACATTAGTAGTACAATGACATGTCACTTAAAGAAAACTTGCTAAATAAGCAGTCTTTAAAGGTCAAGCAAGAGGTTTCCTTCTGATCATCAATTAACCAGATGTGTTTTTTCAGTGTTCATGCCTTGAGGCCCTGACAGACACATTCCTAATCATAGAATCATAGAATATCAGGGTTGGAAGGGACCTCAGGAGGTCATCTAGTCCAACCCCTGCTCAAAGCAGAACCAACTCCAACTAAATCATCCCAGCCAGGGCTTTGTCAAGCCGGGCCTCAAAAACCTCTGAGGAAGGAGATTCCACCACCTCCCTAGGTAATCCATTCCAGTGCTTCACCATCCTCCTAGTGAAATAGTGTTTCCTAATATCCAACCTAA